>NW_009931613.1:0-14426 GCF_000696875.1 Nestor notabilis | reverse complement strand
ACCGGCGCCCGGCCCCGGGAGACGGGAGGGTGTGGTGGTAACCGGCGCACGCCACCACCCGCATACTCGCCTCCGGTCCTCTGTACTGTCCTCGCCTTAACGCCGCGAACCCGAACGGAGCCGCGGTGCCACGCGCGGTGTTCGGTGCCGGGTGTCCCTTCAGAAAGGTCACCATATGCGGGTAGTCCTGGAGCGGTGTTCTGGCTGACCGGTGCTCCTGAGAATGGAACAGCTTGCCTGCAAACTGAGTTTAGAGAGTTTAACTGGGAGGCGTTGTGCTGAGAAACAGTAAACAGTAGTAGTAACGACAGCTGCTGAAAACACGGTGGATGCCAGAAATGAATGACAACACTCCAAATGTTACAAAAGAAAACTATATTGTAAGTACAGTACAAAAAAACCAACCCACAGTGTCTTTGTACAAGTGTAATCTGGATCAAACAGCAAGAAAATAACAAAAATATAAAAACTAAGTCTTGCCAAAGTTTTCCCTCTAGTACCAAATACCACAAGATACAGATTATACAAAGTGTACAAATTTTAATAAAAACACCATACACCAGGGTTGTGTGTGTGTGTTTCACTCCTCAAAGAGGTTTGTTGTACAGATGACAAAGCTAAAGCTGATCCCCTTCTGTTCCTTAGAGAGCAGGTCCACACCTTCACCACGATGTTCTGTTGTGAAGGGCTGGAAAAGAGCCAGTGATTTTGTGTTGCTCCCAACAGCACATGCTTCAGGACAGGCTGGGATCCGCAGCAGGATTGAGACTGCCTCCCTCCTGGGCCCTTCCCAATTCCAGGCTAACTGGGATTAGTCACACATTGTTAAAACATGTACGGTCTGGTGCGAGGCTTGGACTGAGAACATGTATAGTGGTCTGAGAACCTTCTGCCTCCTCCACTGACTGAGAAAACCTAACACTGCACTGAGAAAAGCTCTGTAAGAGACAGACTACCTTGTACAGGCACAGCTGGGGAATACGTGGCAAAGAGGAAGGGGAGGAAAAACCCTCCTACACACCTGAGGATTTAAACATGATTTGGGGCTTAGCCACAATGAGGAACATCTTGCTTTCAACTGCCTTGAGAAAACAGAAGCTAGACTTCAGACTGGAAGTAAAAAAGCTCTCTTCTCATTTAAAAACTTCTATAAGGCAGGAAAGGCTAGAGTTAAATTATATTTCGGTTGTTCTACCTACCTTCACAAGATAGCCTGTTTCTGTAAATGGTTTAAAACCTTCCTGGTGTTTCCCCATACAATGCCAACACTTACTACTACACAAACAGCTGATTCCTGCAGGAAGTGGGGAGAAGCAAACTTGATTTGTATTTTCCACACACTGTTGGTGGAGAGAGGGATTTCTGCTTTTAAATTATGTATATATATATATATACACATATAGAGAGAAATATACAGGATAAATTAAAATCTGTTACAGATACTGGTAAAAGTTAAATACATACGATGTGAACACCACATACACGTACATACAAACACACAAAAGCCTATATGAGAATCAAGTGCTCTCTGGAAGGTCCTCTTCCAGAGGAGCAGAAAACCAAACACCAAATATGTGGCTGGAAGGAAGGGGAATTGGTCCATTTGACCCACATGTGCCTTACTCAGCCGTAACTGCTTCAAAGTGGTCACTACTCACTGCCTCACAGCAGCACCATGGCTCTGTCAATACTGCTGGTGAAAGGGACAAGCAATCTCTGAAACCAAAGCTGTCTGTTCACAAAATAGGTGCAAGATGGGCAGAAACAATCCAAGGTTTTCCCATCTGCTTCCATGCTCTCCTCCATCAAAGCAGGCTGACCATGCCCTGGAAAAATCAGCAGGAGGTTAATTCTCTCAGGCCAATGCAGTTGGTTGGTATACCGTGCTCATGACGATTTGGATGCAAGTCCAAAAGAAAAGATCAAATTTGTTGTCATTTTCCACTGTACTTCAAATGCCAGCTGATGCTGACAACTTTCGGTTACTACTGTCTGAAGAGGGGCAGTTAGAAGAAGTGACCAAGAGGCAAAGACCTCTCTATCTTTTATCAGCTATCCAGCTTTCCCCTCAAGTAGCAGATTTTAAACTGAAAAACATTTAGAAATAGGGCTGGTGAAAAGTTCAGTTCTATTCCTTGGTCCAAAATATATTACCATCTCTACCTGCCCAAAGAATATCAGAATACTTTAGGTTGGAAGGGATATTGGGAGGTCATCTGGTCCATCCCTCTGCTTAGAAAAAGTCCGACTACAGCAAACTGCTCATTCAGTGTCTGAGTATCATCAAGCATGGAGAGTCAACAACCAATCTGGGCCATCTGTTTCAATGGCCCCTTCTCATGGTGACCTTTTTCCATTCTCTGGCTGTTTCCCCGACTAAAGGATATGAATTTAAGGCGAGTATCTCAAAAGCTTTCTGAATTCTTTGTACAAAATACTTTCAGATTGGAGGACATTTCACCCACCAACACAAAAGGGTTTTCTCAGCTTAACTTCACAACTTTTCATAAAACACAAGTCAAACAGTTACAATCCTATGTATATACTACACAGATATAAAACTTTAAAACCCTACACACGGAGCCCTTCAGGAGTGCCAGCGTAGTGCATATGTACACAAGTCAGTTATGCAGAGGTTGAGTTCTCTTTCCCATTAAAGTCCAGGCATGATGTAGGCGATGTTGTCTAGTGTGTTTGACTGGGAAAAGAAGGTCAGTATTTTTTAGTGTCAGGTAATGACTCAAAATCCTTAGAAAATGACAGAGACAAGGGTATTAAGCATGTCTTACAAGTTATCATATGATGAGACAACCCGATTTGTCTGGTCATCGCTACCAGTGCTAGGCTTATGTTCACTTTTTGCAAATCAAAGTTAACTAAACAGAAAGGTAGCCTCAGTATTTGTAAGCACTTGGAAACAATGAAAATATTTGAGGCTTTCCCTGAGTGCCTTCCTCCTTATGAACCCTATACTCTATCTTGGAATTTGAAACAAACCACACCGCCCTTATCACATCAACCACAGGAAAGACAGAAATAAGGATTTGAGCAAAGTGATCAGAAGTTTAGCACATAAAAAACCCAACATTACTTGACTCACAAATCCTTTATAAAATTATGTAGCATGAAAGAAAAACCCTTGAACGCACCCACTAATAGGGTGTCAGATAGGAAAAAGAAGTGCCCTTTTGCAGTTTTTCTTGCAAAACATTACAGAATTCTGAGAATAAAAGTCCTTCTTGTGCACACCAGAAAACAAGACCCAACAGTATATTATCTGTATGTTCGGCAAATGCAGTATTTCAGTTAGCTCAAGCCTGTGGCTGGACGGCTGAAGGCGGCCCTAGGAATATCAACTTTTAATTGCTGAAGACAGAGGAGCTAGAGCTGAACCAGTTGTGAATTTGGAATTCAACAATGCCACCTACTGACTGAAAAGATAAGTTAAATTCTACATGCAACAGGACCACTGACAATTTTATCCATCTTAAAACACCACTGTCATTATGTATCTGATATTGAAATCAGAATAATTTATTTACTGTCAAGTCTGAATGCCAGTTTTCAGAAGTGAAGGGTAAGTGCCTTAATACACCTAAAGTGCCATTGCTCCTTGTAACAATAAGATGATCAAATTTCCAATACAGGCACCATTAGTCATGTGGTGTCTTTGTTCTGAATGTATTTGGCAAGCAAGAAGGAAAAAAAGCATAGGATGTTCTCCCATGGGTTAGGATGGGGACACCCCACTGACTCAGCTTTTGTGCAGAGAGCCAGTTTGTGGGAGCTCACAGCCTAAGCTGTCAACTTTTTTGCTGTTGCTAATTGTCCAGTCTCAAAATGAACCAATGTTTAGGCAGCTCTTTTACAACATGCCAATTCATATCCCATTTTTTGTTGTTATCTGAGAGATTTGTTTTTAATTTCTTTACTTCTGCAGACTATATATTCATTTTTCATTTCTGCTCCTCTCCTTCACTGCTTTATTGATGTCTCCTGTTGGAGGTATGACTCCTGATTCCTTTCAGGCTGCTGCCATCTTAACCTATGTCCACATCATGCTACATAGATGCCACAAGCCTTTGCTAAATTATGGCTCAATATTAGTAGTTTAAAGTGGGAAAGAACCTTTAGTTATGCAGTTCCTTAAGACAGAAGCTGTTTTATTTTCCTTGGAGAATGTTACAGACAGATGTAAAAGGCTCTGCTCAATCACATTAGTAATCCTGAGATGACAAGTTATTTTTTGTGCTACTAAAGGAAAAACAGATTGTGTGATACAAAGCTAGAAGGTGAGGCTTATTTTTATGAAAAATTAAAGTTTTCATAAACAGTGGTATTTGTACAGACACTTTCATTTGATTCAGATGGATTGATTCAGTCACTAAAACATGACCTACACCCACTGCAATCAATGCTACAAATACTAGGCCAGTTGCCACCGGGAGAAAAAAAAAGTTGCACAGTATCACATAACAGTAACATCTGAAAGAATTTCAAGAAATATTCCTCTATAAAAGTGTATGACCAAGACAATTTTCTTATTGCTCTGGAATTACAATCACATAGTAAGACTGATGCATAAAAACCCTAGCTGGACTACTGAAATTACCAGTGCTAGAATGGAAATAACCGCAAGGAACTCACCAAAATATGCTTAGGGCAGCCATTCAACTCAGGCAGTTGTGTGGTCAGACACGTTAATGGGCCCAAAGCACAGATGATTGAATCTAAAAGTACTGACAAACTTCCTGAAACAGCCACCATTCCCTGTAAGGAGAGAAAAAAAAAAAGGATGACTAGTGGAAATTATGGTTCCTTCAATTCTCATGCAGATACAGGATCCTCACTCTTGCGCAAGTGGTGTAGGAAAAATACAGGGAACAACTGAGAAGGTCAGAAAGTTGCATAAAACACTTAATTCCAGATTTTTTGTAAAGTCAGTTCTTTGCCATTTCGTACCATTTATTTTGTTAACTACGCAAGTCCTAAAGACAGTGGTTGGTTTATTATTAAATCTAAAGAAATGCTAAGTCTGTAACAAATGCTTTAGATATTGATATACTTTCAGGAAAGGGAATTTGCTTGTGTGCCTTTCTGTAAAGAGGGAGATTTTCCTTTGGTTGTTCCCCTGAAGAACAACCTCAATCGGTCACACCAAAACCAAAATGCAAGGACATTTATTTCACTGCTGATAAAACAAGCAAGCATAGTGGCATGAGATGATCACACTAGCCATAAAATTCAATTACATTATTTGAGCCAAATATGTGTTCTCCTTATAGGCTGGGCTATCATCTAACAGTAGGTAAATGTTAAAATATAACAGCTTCTACATTACCGGGTAAGTTGAAACAATAGTAGCCCCTATCAAAGCACTGGCAATATGATACTGCCAGAAAACCACAGGACATGCAAAAACCATCTTGGTAAAGGCTGATGGTTTTCTAAGAAGGCTTGAGACAGTAACAGAAACTGGACCAGAGACTGGCAAAGACAGCAAGGAAGTACCAGATCCAAGGTGAACATATAGTAAGAAAAGACTGAAGTGTTTCCTGAACTAAGAATTGCTTTCAAAGACCCAGAGCTGCAAAGGACCTGTCTGTCTGTGATGCCTAAGAAACAAGATGTTTTACTTCACGGAAAACAAAGAGCAGTGCATCAGAGAAACGGGACACACCATCTCTAATTTCTCTTCCTAACACAAAAGCATGGGTTAAACTGGTAAGTAAAATAAAATAGTAATCCCCACCCCGATCCTGTGTGTAGATGACATAACATCACCATGGCATTGCTGGTTACAGACTCACCTCTGTTTCCTGCAGTCTGTGTCCAATAAGGCTCAGAGATTCACCCAGCAACTGTAAGTGTGCAGCTACGTCAATAGGATCTGTCTCAGGGGCTTTGGCTGGTGAGGAAGGCACCACTACAGTGCTGGTGGGGGATTTCTTATGAGGGGAAATCACTCCTGTTGGAGAAGCTGGAAACAGACAAAGTCAAATTCCATATTATCTTCTTTCATTCTTTTACTTACAAGCTTATTTACTTAGTAAAGTTCAAATCCCACAGGCAACACTATCTTCCCTGTCTAAGAAAAAAGACCAGAGCAAATGAAGTGCAACAATTACCTTTTATTTTCGGTGCACCATCTGAAGGTGATGCCTTTCTCTTCACAGTAGTAGCCTCTGCTTTATTCTGCTTGTGTTGGAGATACTGAGCTTTCTGTTTCCAGATCTGCAGTCACCATGGCATGAAAAGACATATTCATAACATTAGGCAGTTCTGTTACCTGATGCCAAGACCTGGAGGCAGAATGACGCTAAGTAGCTAACTGGTGAAGCAATACCATGAGAAGAAAATGGATGCTTTTACAATCACAAGGGCAGTATTTCCATACTTTGGGGACATAGGTAGTATTTTATAAGCTATGGTGGCAATGCTGCCAGCATGTTCCGACCTCAGCACCTAGTTTACAGAAATCGGTTTACAAAACCATCTCACACACACTCACCAGTTTATCCTTCTCAGGTAGCTGCTTCCACACTTCTGCCAATTTTTTACTTAACTCTCCAAAATCTGGCAGGAGGAAAGAAGAAAACTGTTTAAAACAAATGTTTAAAAAAAATTAAATAATAGTATCATGGAAAGAACACAGGAAATTTCCTGGCCCATGCATACACATTTAGGAAGCAACTCATTCCATAACTGGAACTCTCCACAGTGTCCTGAAAATGACTGCCAGTGTGGAATCCCAGTACTGTTTAAAATTAAAACAAGCCAATACTGGGAATATGAAGTCACATGTACATATACAGGAAGGTAACACAATGAAAGTAACTCTCTAAGTAAGAAAAGAAAGAGCTAGCAATTTCTTCATCCGGATTCACAGCTTGGTTAAAATACAATGAATCCAAGTAATGAAATCCACTCCTGTCCCCTTTGCCACCTCTTATTCAAAGAAAATTGGCAGATTCTTTGCATTCTGCGAAGTTACAGAGGTTGGTATGAAAGAGAGATGATATGTTCTGCTAATTAATCCGACTGGTGTATGATCGAGATGGTGAAGAGAAGGCTGGATTACTGTCTCACCTATTCCAGGGTGCTCAGACACAATATTCGTACGATATTCCTTACAGAACACTTGATAGGCAGACATGTTTTTCTTCTTTGGCTAGTCAGAAGAAAAAGAAACAAAGATTTTTAATTATCATAACACCTACTTAAGCAAGAATTTGACATTTATTGAAGACTAAAGGAAAGACATGGTGCTTAGATCAGGAACCTAAAAAAGCAGTGTTTCACATGTTCTGGCTGAATGTGGTGCTTACGAAAGCACACGAACCACCCAGAACCAGTCTTAGTACAGGGCTTATCTTGCAACAACTCTTATCAATGCATTTCATTCATAAGTTTCAACAACCTGCTATTCTCAATTCAGGATCAATACACATCTCTGTTAATATATTTCAGTTCAAAAACTTAAAATAAAAAAAAAATGTATCTGTACCACTATTCATAGTACCTAGTATAGATCTGTCAAAACAATTCAGCTGTCATCATGTTTTGTTCCATCTTTCCAAAACACTTCAACTGGCAGGAAAAGAGACAGTGTAAATATACTGACAGCAGAGGCATAAGCAGTTGCTGAGCTATGATCAGGGAAAACTTACCAAAATGAACAGAATCATGGCTGAACAAACTTGGGCCCATTTACGGACACAAAGCAACTCTTGTCTATCTGAACTGAAAGAAATTGCTTTTCTCCATTTATATATTTACACCACTACAACTGTATCACCTGTAAACTCATTCATATGCTAACTACCATTTCTCCTAGTCACATTTTTATACACTAACCATGGGAAATTGAATTTATGGGTACAGAACAAAAGTGGGAATGTGGTAGTCTGTAAGAATTAGAATTTCATTTGAATACAATAGTAAATGGGTGAATGTCTTCACATGCCAGGCTAGAGCTTGATTCCTTTTTACAGGAACTGTGATGATGGACTAGATCACCAGTCAGAAAGTCTGCCTGGCAACAGGTAAAACCAGTTACCTTAGAAAATGATGCAGTTGTGCTTCGTACATAACCAGTACCAAGCAAATTAAGTATAACCTCTTTAAAGAACTTCTATCGCCTGAAGACTGCCTGTGCCACAAAACCAGAATGAAGTATATTCCTTTCACTACAGAGAGAAATCACAGTGGCCGGCACATTTTCCCAAACATGCTTCAGTGAAACCATAGATCCTGGTATTACTTATCCTTCTGTTTCAATTCAACATGCCTTTGTAATGGAGTGCCTAATTCATTATTATCCACCACCCAATTTCTATTTTTCCTCCGATTTTTCCTTACTTTTTCTCTGTCTCTTTCTCTTTCCTTTTCTCTGTCTCTTTCTCTTTCCTTTTCTCTTTCTCTTTCTTTTTCTCTTTCCTTTTCTCTTTCCTTTTCTTTTTCTCTTTCTCTTTCCTTTTCTCTTTCTCTTTCCTTTTCTTTTTCTTTTTCTCTTTCTTTTTCTCTTTCTCTTTCTCTTTCCTTTTCTCTCTCCTTTTCCTTTTCCCATTTCTCAGCTTTGTCCTTCTCCTTGTCTTCCCTTTTCCTTCTCTTCTCACTTTGACCATCTGAGTGAAAAACAGCAGGAGGAGGTGGAGGAAGAACATAGTGGGTACTGGGAGGAGGTGGTGGTGACACTGTTACTTCAGAAGAACTGTGCCCAGAGCTCTTTTTAGACTTAGAGTGCTTCTTCTCTCTGTGTTTCTCCTTGTCTTTCTTTTTCTTACTTTTTTTTGACTTCTTCTTCTTCTTGATTTCCCGGTAGGAGTCATCTATCACTAGCTCTCCAGCCTCCAACTCCCCACCAGAAGAGGAGCCAGATTCTGGTGGTGCCTCCATACCTGAAATCTCATACTCGCTCCCATGGCCCTCTGAAAAAACGGAGGTGTCAGCACCAAAACTCTCAGAAGGTGGATGTGAGTCTGGAGGTGGCTTGTGCTTCTTCCGGGATGACTTCAGAAAGCTCTGCTAATGAGCCTTGCTCATCTCGAGCTGATTTCTTTGAAGATTTCTTTGAAGCTGCTGGTGCTGAAGAGTAAGAGAAAGAATCATCGTCTGCTGCATTACTTTTCTCTTTTGGTGAAAGGATGAGCTTCATCTTCAAGCCATCAGGCTCACGAAGAGTAAGCGTCTCTGTGTTCACATAGAGAGGTTTCATTTTTTTAGATTTATGGAAGCTACCATCATCCACTGAGTGCTCCCCACTGCTGCCACTCAGCTTCTTCTTGGGGTGCTCCTTTTTGCTTTCGGAATGGCCAGATGAAGAATAAGATGATTTTTCAGAGGTCTTCTTTGAAGACTTTGAGCTTGTGGCCAAAGGTGAGGTGATAGCCTTGAGTAAATCCATGGTTGTATCAGCTGAGGATGGGCTAGAAACAGCTTTTTTCTTCTTCTTTGATGGTAGATCCAGAGGCGTAACACCTGAAAAAGGTCAAGAGAAATGTACATAAAGATGATTCCCGTAAAGGTAGCATTACGCTAGCACAAAGAACTGAAGTAGAAATAAGCAAGACATGATTGCAGCCGACAGATTTACATCCTGGCTTAAACAGAAGATTTCTGAAGCTTGTAGCCAAATTCATGAATTCAGGAAAAGTAATACTATCTGCAAGCAAAATTAAATTTTGTATTGCAATAGGGAAAAAAGAAATGTGAACGTCAAAAGGGAAGGAATAGGTTAGAAAACTACAATTTTTCAATGAAAAGGGGGTGGAAGATCTCTGCTCCCAACAGTGGCAACTTGTTAAGCTAGACTCTGAAAATATCATTGCCTAATCTTCTGCTGTCTGGTACTGATCAGCATCAGTTTTCTGATTACTTGTCCTGAGACAGGTTGATGTACTCTATCCCCATAAAGCATTAACCACAAAGTTTGATGACACAGGTTTAACAGCATCCTTGCCACAAAGTCATGATCTGTTAGCCTGTTCCCCTGCTTGATTACTATCTTACCTCTGTAGCAGAACTCATCAGAGGAGTGCTTTTTCTTCTTTTTGTGAGGTTCTGTCCCTGGAGAACGCTCGCTGTCCTAGGATAAGAAGAATAAAGTTGCTGACAAACAAGAGGGAAATAATATGAGATTCACATGGATTACTGACACAGGTAATAATCTGTAGGAGATATCAAGAGTTATTTGTACTATGGTAACATCAAGGAACCCTAGGTATGAACCAGGATCATTATTATAGGTGCTAAAACAAGCAAAGCAAACATACTCTCTTCCCAAGAGCTCTCAGTGTAGATTTAAAGTAAGAGACAAAAAACATGGTAAAGGTATGAGGGAGAATACAAAGAACTGTATTAGTCAGGTTTCATCTTAGCACATCAGCCACCTAACCAGCACCAAGCTTTCTGTAGGCATTACAGCACAACTGGGCTATAAGGAAATGGAAAAACAGACCTCTATAGGTTGCTCTTACCGAGTGAGAGAAGCAATACACCAGAAAATTTGAAAAAGCACATTTGAAAGCGTTACGAAATGGGCAATAAAAGCCAGCACTTGCAGTTCAGCTGTTAAGTTGATAAAAGACAGATATCTACCTCTTAGTAAAGCTAAGAAATAACTAAGCATACACAGGCTGTCAAGCCTTGAAAATGAAGGTGAGCAGTTCATGTTTAATGGGCTGAAAAAGACAGAACAAGTGAAAGAAGGTACAGAGAGGTGGAAATTAAAATGATGGGCCAAAAAATTGTCCTTAATATGTCATGTCACCCAATTATCATTTGTCTCTTGACCGATTTATGGTCTGAAATTGAAGCTTCTCTTCAGAATTCAATCTGCATGGTAGAATACTTGAAACAAGAACTTCTTTTCCAGATGAAAAAAAAAAATAAAAAAATTACAAGGTAGTCATCTTTGAGTAACAGCAGAAATTTTAACTTAAGCTGTCACTACGTGATTTCAGAGTTAAAGCCCCTAAGAGGTGAACAGGGCAAGTTCATACCTCTCAAGAGGTATCGTTTCAGGCTGTCTGCAGAATTAGGAAGACAACGGTGCATCAGTTAACATTATATTCATCCTTTGCTAGCTATTCATACAATGATAAAGTCTAAAATCATGAAGATAGTTCTTCATGCTATCTTACCATTTGCATGGTTCTACAACAAGGCTAGGACAGCACCCTACTATCCCATTTTCTGAGGCCTGAAAAATCAGTATCAGCTGTAATTGGGCTTGACCCCCTCCTTTTCTCCAGGAAAGTTATTGAACACTACAGGACACGATTAGCTGCTCTTGCTGTCTTCGACATGCATTTCTGTACCAAAAAGAACAAGAAACCCATCCATCCCATTCCGTCACTAGCTTTATATATATCCTTACACCTTCAACCTGTTCTCTGAGGGCTTCCTGACCTGAGTTGCTATCTCATCTTCCTCTTGCCGCAGATCCTTGTAAGAGCGCTTTTTCTCTCGCTGTATCCTGCCAGTTGCCAGCCCGTCATCAACACTTCGGTCACTCTCTAGGAACTCTAAGATTTACATGAAATGGAAAAAAAAGAAAGAAAGAAATTAAATACTCCACTAAGGAACAATAGACATGTGGACAAAATAAGAGAACAGTGGACGCTGGCAGAGTGATGCACAAACCCCAACAAGCACAGGGACCTAGAAGATTACAATTTGTACTCTCTGACCACAGGGATGGGGCTCAGTGCTCTAATACTGTGCCGTGGACTTAAAACCACAACATGCTGTAACACAGTCATCAAGATTTCACTTCTAACCCTTATATATTTCCTCCTAAAGACAAATGGACCTAAAAATGTTATCATGACTAAACATATCCTTATCTCTGGTCTCCCATTCCGTTGACCTGGCAGGGACAAGAACAGCTGCAGTGGCAGAATTTCCCTGTAAACATCAAGCTGTTTGCACTTGGAAATACCACCTATTTCTTTCATTTTTATGCCAGTACTTTACACCTGGAAGTCAAGGGCTTGGGATCCTCCAGCAAATTGGCCAGGTTTAATTTAAGGGCTCCACAGCATACCAAGTTCCTTTCCCACTCTGACTGCATGGCCTTGGCAAGGACTGCAGAGGGTACCCCCTTTTTTATCAACGCCCTCTGAGATTATGAAGCAGTCATACCTTCTTTCTTCTTGGAGTCATCATAAGCCATGGTGGTCCTGCAGGAGCCTGAGAATGTGTTGCCACGTCTGGGCTCCTTCTCCCGTTCCCATCTACAGGAAAAGGTCTGAGAAACAGAGAATGAAAATAACCCTCTCATAAAGAACCGTGATGTAAAATGGGAAACTTCCTCTGAAGCAAGTGAAGATTCTCTGGAAGACAGCGGGAAAAGAAAGGAGTCTACCTTCTGGTTGGTTCATGCTCACTCTTCAGGGTTGACAGAATACTTTTCTAAAATGAAATCAGAGGTTGTTCTATCATTTTAAAGATACAAAATACCACCTCTTCCTTGTAAAATCTCCAAATCACTGAAGTAGTTTATTTACAAAACCAGAAAGAGGGTGAGAAAATAGCTGAGTTGGATTTTCGTGCCACGCAAAACTGCACCCAAACTTGTGTCAAAGCCATTTTTTTTTGGTCAGAAGCCACTGTAGCAAAGAGTGGGATGTTTGAAGAGAGATTTCAAACCCCTGAATCTCAGATGAAGTGAAGGAAAAGAAAGAACCGGGCAGAAATCATTGTACTACAAAAGAATTGTTTCAAATCTTTTCAAGTGAAGGATTGCAAGTTCTGTAGTGAAGGTGTGCATCCTTCTGGTATGTTTCCCAACACTACCACTGCAGCCGTTCTGAATGCCAGCCTAGGAGAGGGAATGGAAGAAAGCACTCCTTTCACTAGGCCTTGATAGCACCACAACCCCTGGCAGCGCCCAGGTTTCAGGCCTGCTGGAACTATGTAATTCTGTCCCATAGTTGCTGGCATAGAGCAGGACAGTGTTCTTACGGAATAGCTGCACTCTGGTTCTCTCAGAGTAAACAGCTATAGTTCTTAAGTCAGCGACCAGCTTAACATCCAAAAAGCAACCTTCTGCTCATAAGCGATTAAACCTTAATTGCACCTAACTGATTTTTTATGTTTGTGTGTATGTGCACACATAGAATCACAGAATGGTTTGGGTTGGAAGGGACCTTAAGACCCATCCAGTTCCAACCCCCTGCTGCGGGCAGGGGCACCTTCCAGTAGATGAGGTTGCTCCAAGCACCGTCCAACCTGGCCTTGAACACTTCCATGCGTAAGCATTCAGCCACAAAGACCTTGTGGCTTGTTCAACCTTGCCAGTGACATTTGAATACTTTGAGAGCAGGAAGCTCTTGTACATCCCTCAGCTTAAACATCCCTGTATGTACCCCAGTTTTATAAATAACTGGCTGACGCTGAGAATGTACATATTAATGTACAACATAATCCTATAGTGGTTACTCAAGTAAAACAACAAAGTCCCAACTAAATCAAGCTTGCAGTTACATGGGAGACACTTCTGTTTAAATTCGTAGGAATACATGTAATTTCTTCAGGTTTTGGGAAACCACCTACCACAAAATGCATTAAGTACTGACTTATATGCTGAGTATATATATTGGTAGCAAGCACAGCAATTTGTAGGCAGAATTTATGCACTGCACTTTGGGATAAAAAAAGAGTGTTTTGCAACTTATAGGCTCACAGTCTTGAACCAGAATTTGTCATCATTTCATGATGTTCAGATGTGACAGGGACTTCAGTGGGAATACACCTGATACTAAAGCACTGTGTTCAAGAGGATAAGGACCTAATCTAGATACTGCTCAGCAAAACAAAGCTGAAGACAGTCATTCATGAAGGGATGATGTGAAGAAAGTATGGATGATATGGAGAAACTAAGATTGTTTTTTAGCTACATGCATACCTTTTACTCTTTTTTTAAACCTTATCTGCTTGGCAGGTATAAAGGTTGATAGATAACACCCAAAGGGGCTTATAACCTAAGCCTTTAACCCTGCAAAGACCAAACATTCTTAACTAGCATCATCTATAAAGCCTTATTTGTTTCCCCTCCTTCAACTTCTTCGGTTTCAGCAGAAATCACACAGGTTCAGTGCAGCTCTCCCTCCACATCTCCCTTTCCTCAACGCACACGCCAGCGGGACCAAGGCCAAGCACTGCTACTCCGCAGCCCTCGGACCCCACAGGGACTCCGGTCCCCAAGGAAGGCTGCACACCCCACCGGCGACCGACAGCGCTGGGTGGAAGCGGAGGGGCGGCGCTTCAGGCCGAGTTCCCTCGCCCCGTTCCCCGCCAGCGTTCCCGGGGACCTGGACGAGTCACGGGGGCAGGCGGGAATCCCGAGCGCGGCGGAAGGGGACAAACACTGACACCGGCCCCACGGCAGACCCGGGGCCAGGACCAAAGCGTCCCGCACC
>NW_009931612.1:143799-149395 GCF_000696875.1 Nestor notabilis | reverse complement strand
GGCTGCGCTGGAGGAGTTGAGAGCGGGAGGGAGCGAAGGGTGGGAGGTGAACAGGCGGGGGCCGGGCCGGCAGTCGCTTTGCCTGCCTACCCCGGCTTGCCAAGCACGGAAAGGGGCTCTGGCACCACGGCAGCTGCCGAGCTCCAGCACCGAGATTCCAGTGGGGCTGTCCGGGCAAAGGAGGTCTTCCTGTGTCCGGTCCGGAAAGTTGAAGGCATGGTCCTTTCCTCAGCCCCCGCCCCCTCCGTGAGCCGGGGTGGTGGGGCTCTGGCACCCACGCGGCGTGGAAGCTGCGCAGCCGGCTTCGGCTCTTTAAGATTAGGCTCCGTTAATTAAGGAAATATTTTAAGCTTAAAGGTCTCCTGGCAAGAAACATCAACTCACTCGCAGAACGGGAGAAAACCAATGCGATGCAGGGCTGTAAGATCAGCGAGCACAAAGAAAAGGGGAGATCAAAGAGATGCTGAAGGAGTCACGGCGAGTGCTCCCTCCCGCCGCTGGACCCTCACCGCCCTTCGAGGAGTACTCCCAGTCGCTATCCCGAGGCAGGGAAGTGTTTGCAGTGCGATCCTCGCTATCCTTTCCCTGCTTGCTGAACAGCTAAAAATACCTTAAAGCATATTTAATGTCTTTGTTCAGACTGAGTAGTGGTTTACTTTGCAAGTAGTCTAAGTAAGTCTTCGCTTACAAATAATCAACACGATGGATAGCTTTTATTGTGCTGAATCTATGCTCTAAGATAAGCATCTGTGTAAATGCATCAGAGGCGGTAGCTTTTTGTGCCCGTATTTGTAAGGTGGGAGACGATCGGAACACCATGCCTGCAAAAGGCACGCCTTCAAAGCTCCAGAACTAGTGTTGGAATCAAACCAGTTAGTACTAAAGTGAAAAAAGATGCAATTTGCTAAATTAAGAAGTAACATTACAAAGGGGTGAAAGACAAAACACAGTCAAGAACATGTTAACAATTTAAAAAATATGATTGTTGAAATAACACTCCATGCCAAAAGCAAATAAGGATTGTAAATGCTAGTGAAGTTCAGCCACTTACTTATGCCATTTTACTGAGAAATTTCATGAATTGCAAAGCAATTAATAAATAAAAATGTGTTGGGATTTGGTTTTTTTGTGGAGTTTCTTTGTTTTTTTCCCCTCAGCCTCGGACATTGTGAAAAACATTTCAAACTTAGAGCTAATTTATTCCCAAGTATAAAACCCCTCATTCGTCAATATGATATGATGTGATGCAAATGGGTTGTCTTACATGCATGTAATAAAGGCAATAAAAAACCCATTGAAAAGAACTGCAACATAGATATAGCCGCAGATTGCTTCTATGAGCACACTGCTGCTAGAGGGATAGCCCTGTATAGCAGTCATTCAAAAATCTAAATTTATAAACATAATTAGCAATTAAGGGATGGATATTTTCCCAGTAATTTTTTTCCCAGGCTTGCTGCATCTGTCTATAAAATGATGTGCTGGCTCATACGATAAACCATAAGCATGTGTTTTAATAAAACAAAGTGAAAAGTAGATACTGCTTACTCAATCATTTAATTAATTATTTTTAAAATAGGAATCTAAATCTGTAGAACTCTACAGACTTCTCCATCTGTTACAATTTTAAAATGTGCTGTTCTTTAGTAGGCTCATTTTTAATATACCAGTGAAATAGAATTTCACTTTGGAATACAACGTAAATGAATAGCATAAAATAACTAAATATTGGAGGGGAGGTGGTAGCGCTAAGATATCCTGCATGGGAATCTGAGATAGTTTAAACACAGTTTCAGGAGAGCTTGTCGCCCAAAGACTTCCTTCTCTTTCAGCAAAAGACTTCCAGAATGGGCAGTTAGGTTGGTGACAAGTAATGCTGGTTGAGCACAATTTTTATTGACTGCAGTGGGAGTAGTCCCTACACATCTAAATGTCAAATTTATCTGCAGAAGGCAGATGGAGTTAGTCTGCAATCCAATTGGTTTGCTTCTGCCTTTGACATTCTGCATTTGGCTTAGACTCTGAACTCCAAAATGGAAGAGCCCTGTGTCCTGTATTTCTGACCGTCAGCCTGATTCTGTCTTCAATTTTCGTGGTGTAATAAAGAACGGCTTCCCTGGAAAACAGGAGAGTGAATTGGTTTAAGGTCCATAAGTTCAGCATCAGGCCCCCATGGTGTCAAAGCAGCCTGGGGAACAGTTTGAGATCAGAGGACAGAGTAATTGCTGGCAAGTCCGGAATGGTAAAGAATTTACTTTCACGGGTTCACAGCTTGAAGGATTTGTCTTTCATATAAATTGGTAACAGTAGGGTAAAGTTACACACAGTTGCTGTTGCTTTGTTATTGAGTTTGACAACTGGTATAGATGCATCTATCACTTTGTTTTGTTACAGTGTTAGAGCAGTGCATATAAATAAAGAGGATAAATAACATAATTTACTATGAGCAGGAGTCATGGTATATTAAAAATGGTGACACAGAGAAAGCTTTCACCTTTCCTGGAAAAAGTTTTATAACAGATCTTTGTAATCATCATTTAAACTGGCAGGATACAATACGCAAAGATCCTTAAAGCCCAAGCACAAGCTCACTCAGCTTCTTCAAAATATATCCTTGGCTAATGTGGCTCCACTGATGTAAAAGGGATTTTTTTTCCACTGACTTTACCAAAGCTGGGTTTCATCCAAGTAACCGCAATTTTATTTCAGAATTATTCTGGTTTTGAACAAGAGAGGTGCTTTTAAGGTTACATTAGTGAGTAAGCACTGGGTACCCACAGATAGTGCATCTCCCACTTCTCATGATCCCCCAGGATAGTTTTCTGCCATTAGCGCTTGAGTGGACATGTTAGGTGAGTTCCTGCTCTTTCTGCAAACCCTCCATCAGCTTGGGGGTGCATGCCTTCCCTGTTTGGGGCAGGGAAGGAAGGAGCACACTGCAGCCTTTTCCCTTCAGGAACCCTGGGAGGTGATGAATCTCCTAGCTCTTCAAGCAGTGCTGCCTCTGGGTAAGGCTCTTCTGGTCAGGCATTCCCATCCTGCTGCACCCAGAGGGACCTGCAGTCATCACATGGCATGTTTCTTGTTAGTGCTGACCTGCCTTTTGTTTCTAATCATCAAGCAGGTTTTTTAATAAGCTGGAGATACTGTTGTGGGCTCTAGAGCACCTCAGATGTGTTCTGGCATTGCAGTTGTTCAGATATGGGTGTGGATTCAGGATCAGAGCCTACAGACCTCAATTAAGAGCTCTCCCTTAGGAGAAAGAATGGCCTCCTTCACTCTCTTAGGAGAGAAAGTGGTTTCTTTTTCTCGTATTGTCTTGTGGCAGGTGATTGGCAGAATTGCCTTCTCTCCAAAGCAAGCTGTTTCTTTGCCCTTCAGAAACATCCTGGTGAAATCCTTCCTACTCCATGGTGAGGTGGTTTAGTTTCAGATGTGTATGTACATTTGGCTGGGCTCACAGGGCTTGTTGCATCCTGGCTGACAGGTACTGGTGTGTGTACAAGGCTTTTCTAAGAACTTGTCTTGTTTGCACAGGACAAATCAGGGGAAAAAAAAGAAGGGGAGGATGTTTGCCATCATGGCATAGGTTCTCTCTGGAAGAAATGTGTATCCTGTTGCACGTGTGTCTGAAATGCCAGCCCAGTTGCAAACAAGTGTTCATTGTGTCTTGGCAAGGTGCAGTAGGAAATGCAATGGGTGTGAATATGGAGCCTGCCACAAAGCATGAGCTGCACCATCTCTGAAGCATCCCTGAGACTCAAGAGGGGAACAATTTCTATTTGTTTTCTGCTCTTGGGGGGAAGTGCTAACTTACTGCTGACCTGTCCTGTATTGATAAATGATTCTTATCCTTCAGTGCTGGCTCAGATGTGGAAGCCAGTGAACAAAGTTACAGCCTATTCTTTGCTTTACTCTTCCTCTTATTTGCCTTAGGAAAGAAGCATGGAATTCCATGTCCACAGCATGGACTTTCAACCACACCAGAACCACTACTTGCTTGCACATGCATGTCACCTCTGTGACTTCTCGTCAAGGAGCCAGATTCATAAGAAACACTGAAGAGCTGAAGTGAAAAGACAAAGGTGCCCAAGCTTTCTTCAGCTTGAATTTTTCTGCCAGTTGTCACATTACTGCCCAAGTCATCCCCAAGCTTTGAAAAAGGTAACTTCAGCTGCATCTGTAAAACAAATGAGTAACAGGATGGGGACTTCAGTGTGAGCAGGGCAGGGAGCTCCGTTCTGTCCCCTCTGGTGCTCTGTCCCACCGACCTCTGTTGACATCCTCCAGCCAGTGTTCTTGCGGCACTGCACAAACGTTATAGGCAATCACACAGTTAAAAGTCGCTCGTTGTAAATCAACGTTGTAAATCTCTGTCCTTCACGTTAATGAGATCACAAAGCCTTCACAAACAAGACTGTAGCATTCTAAGGACATGGGCAGTAAAACGTTCCTGAAGGCTGGCTGCTTTGATGAACTCAAACAATGTTCTCATCCACTTTTCTGCTGAAGCTCTGAAAGTTCCTGTCCCTTGCCCCGCATTATTTATTAGTATGAGCAGCACTCATTGGGTGCTATGTGCCTTGACTCCTTGTGAACTTCCTTTCAACAGAATGCTAAAGTAAATTGCAGCTTTTAGGCAATTTTTGTTAAAAATAAGTCAGGGCCAAACTTAACTGGAATTCAAAACCTGGATATTCTGTACATGTAAATAGACTTCTAGAGATGAGAGATGAATTTTTGAGCAAATTTTGTACACAAAATTACTTAGAATTAATCTCTGCCTGCACTCTATGTGGTTGTGATTAATAGAGGCATTATTGATGAGCTGCAGTAGGCTGGCTCTTTGGCTGAAAAGGTTAACTGAAATAAACATATTTTTATGTAGCAGGTTTTCAAAGAAAAAAAAGAAGTGCCACATCTGCTGAATCATCAAGAAAGGAGAATGGAGAAAAAAAATTGGTTTTGGAATGACATTTTTCTCAATGTACAGTTATCAGCAGGGAGGCAAATACATATTTAATCCCTGAAACCCTTGCAGGCAGATAGCCCTTTCTGCCCAGCCTGCCTGCTGCAGCACATGCCTGCTCAGAGGCAGCCCAACCTGTACAGAGAGAGGCCAGGGCAATGTGCAAGGCCAGAATTAATCCCTTCAGGCCAGGCAGCACGTGGTGCTGTGGCAAGTTGTGCACCTGCATGGACGAGGAGGGGCTTTTACTGTTTTGCCATCACTCCCTCTTGCTTGACCCCCTGCTGACCACGGAGGAGGTTGACCTCTGCTATGAAGACAGGCTGAGAGAGTTGTAGTTGTTCAGCCTGGAGAAGAGAAGGCTCCAGGGGGACCTTAAAGCAGCCTTCCAGTACCTAAAGGGGCCTAAGAGAAAGCTGGAGAGGGACTTTTTACAAGTGCATGTAATGATAGGACAAGAGGGAATAGCTTTAAACTAGGGGGAATGGCTTTAAATTAGGAGAAAGTAGATTTCAGTTAGATATTAGGAAGAAGTTCTTTACTGTGAAAGTGGTGAGACACTGGCACAGGTTGCCCAGAGAAGCTGTGGCTGCCCCATCCCCGGCAGTGTTCAAAGCCAGGGTGGAG
>NW_009931612.1:135626-143780 GCF_000696875.1 Nestor notabilis | reverse complement strand
GGAAGGTGTCCCTGCCTGTGGCAGGGGCTTGGGACTAGATGAGCTTTAAAGTCCCTTCCAACCCAAACCATTCTATGCTTCTGTGATTCTATGATTTAGAGCTCCCATACATGAAGGGAGCTAGAAGATCCTTCAGGCTGTCTTGATCACCATGACCACCTGCCACCTCTATAGATTAAGGATTTATTGGATGTAACTGAAAGGTTAAAAAAAGAAAAAAAAAGAAGCCCTTATACAGTTTGATTGAAAAGCTCTCAAAAGTGAATCCTCAGTGCCTGCTCCCACCCCAAGCATCTCTCCTAGTGTCATCTGGGCACTAAACACAGACACTTGCTGTTCCAAGGCAATGTGCAATGTTCTCGCGGGCAGAGAAGTGTCTCCTCAATCAGGCATCATTTAGGGCAAGATTTGTAGCCTGAAGCAGGATTGAGGCTTTGCAGAAGTCACATAAACTGTTTTCACCTGGTTAGGAACCACTGAAGAAAGTTAGTTTTCTGACAGGAATTACTGTATACTTTGAAAATGGGTCATCGTTTCCTTGTTGATTTAAAATGTGGGGAGCTTCCTTAAGAGTAGTTTGGTTGGTGGTTATTCGTTGC
Source organism: Nestor notabilis (assembly GCF_000696875.1). NCBI lineage: Eukaryota > Metazoa > Chordata > Aves > Psittaciformes > Psittacidae > Nestor > Nestor notabilis. The sequence goes on along the minus strand of NW_009931612.1, from coordinate 143,181 downwards.
TCCAGAGCTAGTTATCGGAAGTACAATGTTCTCATATAACTTTGTAGCTGGACTGGGAAATGCTGCCTCACTTTCTGTTGTACATAGTCTAACCCCCCCGACTCAATCTCTGTTCAGGGGAGTGTAGATGGATCAGTGAAGCAAAACTGTTCTCATCATGCATGCTTTCCAAACGCCTTAGGACCAATAAAGCAATATGAACAGTGTTGTGGTTTAATGGCTATTTGCATACATACAGGCTATGTATGATACTTTGAATATCCAAATTTTTTTAAAGACACTTAAAACCAAAATTAAACTATGGGGGTTTTAACCAATTAGCGTCACAAAGTGAGACAGCAATTTTTACCTTCCACTACTAATAGGAAGAGTTGGCAAAACCTGTTCCTGTCATGCTTTGGTATTTTCAGATCAGAACTTTACAGTGCAAACATTACACATTACCTGGTTTGTTTAATAATAAAGGCAGGAGTTCTGACGTTAATCTGGGAAAACAACTTTTAGGCTGGTTGATTTTGTGTTCCCCACCTTTTTGGAGATGCAGAAGATACCATACAACTTTATTCTGCTTTGCAAGGCTCTTGAATGTTTCGCAGTTATATCTGCAAAGATCTTAAATATGTTGCTGAAATTGGTTAAAGAGAAGCTATTATATGGAAAAAAAAAGGGAAAATAAATAGAGGCATACAAGAAAAGCTGTGTTTTGAAATGGTGTCACTTTTCTGCAAGGAACAGGCATTGAAAAGACAACTTTAATTAAAGTCTTTATTTTCCAGCACATTTTGCAGTTTAAAGATAGTAAACAGTAAGCAGTGTTTCTCACTTGGTGATAAAATTTACTTTTTCCCTGAAAAAAAAGTAATAAAAATTTAAGACCATTTTGTGCAGGGAACATTCTGCTCCTGTATGTAGCAGTAGGTATAAACAGGAACAGGATTGTCCTGTTGTCAGGAGGTAGGAGGCATTTGGGCACCTGTGAGCATGGCTGTAAGCACATACCCCTTTTCCTGATTCTCTTGCCCCAGCTGTAGTTGCCCAGTCCCTGTCTCACCCAGGTCTTGCTGCACAGAAACGAGCTTTACTGTTTCTCAGTTTTCTATGCCCTTGTTAAAGGAAATGGATGACTTTCTCTTTTTCTCCCCCGCTCCAAGCCTGTCCCTTTTATCTTCCAATCATTTTTGCAGCTTTCTTGCTGTGCCAGTTCCCTTCTCAAATTTGCAGTTTCCTCTGAGACAGAAATCTCTCTGCTTATGACAAGGGGTGGGAAATAGTGTTAAAATCTTACTGAAAAAGTTGGAAGCCAATGTTTGAGAAGCATTGTTTTATTTTTCCTGTTATTTATAAAGAAATGGCTCAGGTGGAGGCAGTAGTGGTTCCACTGTAAAGGGCAGCTTATATCTCCCAAACATTTATTTTAGCCACACAGGAAAGGTGGCAGAGAATTGGAAAAGGGAATTAATATTAGCCTTGGCTGGAAAATACTGTTCTGTTTTGAAAAAAGAGAAGAAAAGAAAAAGAAAATGTCAAGGCTTTGTTCTTCATTGAAGTGAAACAGAAGCCCTTTGAACAAGTTCACGGGAAAACACCCTTCTACAAGAGCTAGTGGTCACTGTAGTTCTCTGGGATGTGAAAGATTCCAGGTGTATGTTCTTACTCTTCCTCACTTGGAGCAGACACTTGAAACCCATTTCCCAGTTGGCCACTCCATGGCTTCTGGCTTACCTCTAGTAAATGCTTCTCTTTCCCTCTGGATTTTGAACAAGCCTTGAACTGTGAATTGAAATTTCATTGAAACTAATGTGTTTCTAATTTCATTAAATTGTAATTTTCTGGCAAAATAACAGTTTGAAAAATTGTTGGCAAGATTGACCGAGCATATATAGCTCTCAGAATAGAGGGGATACTGAAGACAAATATTTGGGTCTGAACTCTATTCTCAGCTTCAGTGGCAAAGTACGGGTGCAGCTAAGGGCAACGTGCCCTTTGATTTGCCAGGGAAGTAAAGCGTTTCTCCAAACAACTGAATTGAATATTGTGTCCCTTTTAGTACAGTGATGATTACACAATACTCTTTATTCTCTGGTTGGTCTGGGTGTTTTTCATCTCCTCCATCATTCACAGCTCCAATTTCTACAGTGATTTCACCAAGTTGGTTTACTGTACAATGCAAAATGAAAGTCAGGTTAATTTCGCGCTCTATCCACCTCAGTCTGATTAAGGCAAATTAAATTTTGTGCTAATAAGACTATATGTGTGACCATAATTGGAAAGCTTTGAGTTCCTCTGACTGCAGGGAAAGTGCTCTTTTTCCCTGCATCATGAAAACACTTGAATCATAACATCTGGGACATTTGCAACAAACAATAGTTTGGGCCTCCATATAAAGTTTATTCTGTTTCTCATCAGGAACTATGAATACATATCTATATCAGATTGCAGCCCTTGGAACATTTGGCCCATCTGCCCACCAGAGAAAGACTAATGGAGCAGTGACACACACTAAAAAGAGTGAACTGTTGAACATCTGTGTTTCTCCATTATATGGAAATCCTATTGGGCCAAAACCTGGCTGATATACCTTAAATAACAGGACAGTTATTTGAGTCTGTTATGAGAGTCTGAACAGGTCGAGTCAGTGGGAAGTGTTGCTATGGTTGAGATCATTCACCAACCATTTGTAGAAAGAGGAAAAAACCCTGGAACTGAGAGCTGAAAGACTGGCTAGAAGGGAAGGGAAGGGAAGGCAAGGCAAGGCAAAGCAAGACAGCAAGGCAAGGCTGTGATCTAAAGATAAAGAAGGCTTCAGATTTGTAAGGCAAGAGCATGGTGAATGTGAGTCTGAGTTTATTGTCCTATTCCATTTAGATTTATGTATTTATATATATATTTGCTAAAACAAAGAGTGATTTCCTCAACTCCTAGCAATGCCTTCTTGTTCTATCTGTCACCTGGTCCCAGAAGAAGAAGTCGTAAAACCAAAGCGAAACTACAGTAAAGTTTGGGGAAAGGATGGCTCGAAGTTCTGGGACTATGGGAGATCTTGGTATTAATGAAGTCATGCACCTGCGTATGACCAAGGTGCATTTGTAAGACCAAAGAACTATGCCCAAGTACCTGGCTCCAGAGATGATGCGGGAGCACACTGAGGTTTAAATAATGTAGAAGCACATAAATCCTGTTGGAATACGTACAGAGAAGCCTAGGGAGTGTCAAACAGGATGGGAGTAGTTCTAAATATATCTGCATCATAATGGAGCATTCCTGATGGGAATATGTGGGGATGTATATCATCCATGGGCTACCTCCTTTAGCAGCAGGAACTTTATGATTGCACAGCAAGTTTATTAAATATGAAACAAGCAGCAAACTCTTTAAAAAGTAAAATGTCTTACAGTATACCATCCTAATGAAGGGTCTGAGAATCAGAAATGTCACTACTCACCAGAGAGCTGTTCTGCTGCTGTTTTGAAGTCAAGCCCTGCTCTCTAACCTTGGGATCAGTGGGAATTTGCTATCATTTTCTATGGAGCTGGGAATCAAACAGAGGGGCAGGATGAAACACCTAACTGGAAGAATTGCAGCACCACTTTTGTGTGTCTCTATCAGGTCTGAATTTAGTTTTAGCTGTATAAAATAAGCTTCTCCTATTTGTCCTCTGTCTTTCTGACAAACAGCCTTATAAAGTAAACATTCACAAGGCAGAAAGAACAGATTGTACATGGCTATAACAACAACATGTTTTTGGTCTGACTACCCCATAATATATGAAAATAAGAGTACAAAAGAACTGCAAATAAGACAAGGGACTGAGCACAAGCTTGCCTACTTGTACATCATTTCTATTGCAAAATGAATCAATGTGACCTGGGCTTGTGTAGCAAATAGCCCTAAATTTCTTACCTCCCTGCTACTGTGGGAGAATAATTTAGCCAGGGAGTATTGCATGTATGTGACATCATGTTGAAACAATAGCTTTAGAAATGGAGACAGGTAATATTCCCCATTAATTACATTCCACATCTGTAAAGTATATACCTTGCACTGTGGATAAATAGAGCAACCTTTGGCAGGGGGCTTCCTGAATATCTGTAGCCAGGTTTCTCATTAACAGTTCTCTCATCATTTTGTACAATGGGAGCAGATTGGTCTCTATGAGTGGAAGGGAAAGGGTAGGATTTTAATGAGGCATGAGTGTGAAACAAATAAAGGGGGCTCCATTTCCCAGTACTATGCATTGCCACCTGCCTTTGTGGAAGTCAGCTGTAAATCTGGTGTCTAAACACAAAACATACACCCAATGTGCCAACACTTTTTTTTACTCTAGGTATAGTGAGTATTTTTATTTTTGTAAATAAAACACACGCATCCAGGTATGAAGGATGGAGTTGCAATACCAGTACTTGTGGGTTGACATATATATGGTTATTTATGATTGGGTTTGGTGTCTGCTGAGCCCTCGCTTTAGGACTTATGTTTGGCTGCAGCAGCATCTCTTCAAGAGCTAAAGATCTTACGTGGACCATGGGAGACCCTTAAAGCGTAGAGAAGTTTTTCTCGCACACAGGATAAAATAGGACCCCAAGCATGGAACAATGTCCTCCTTAGTGATCTTACTCGTTGCTGTTATTCAGCAGGCTGCTACAAGCCAGTCAGTGATGCTGTCTCAGAGCCTGCCAAACAGTGCCAAGTGTGTGCTTTCTCCTACTGCCACACTGCCTACAGAGGAGGCTCCAAGTCACAATGCACTACTCCTTTCCAAGTGCTCCCACCCTGACCTTACACTTTTCATGCTAAAGCCAGAGGATGAGGCAAGAATAGACTTCAACCCACTTAGGCTGTGGTATGCTTTTGAGTGGCTTGTTTGGCCTCAATAGATAAGTCACAAATTTTCTTGTCGTAGTGGCAGACTCTTGCTATGTTGTCAGCTTAAATGTTACTGAAGGGTTTTTGAAGTGGGGATGTGACTGGGCTTTTAACAGTTTGTGGCATAAGGGAATATGCATTAAGCCACTGAGAATATTTCATCACAAAGAAGCTTTTGAAAGAACGCATCATATACACCTGCCGAGAAGCATCTCAAATAATTGAGTTGATGATAGTGGAACAAGTAAAGTATTTGTGAACGAGTGACACCACATCCAGCACACAGAGGACTAGCATTATAATTAATTAATGCTCATAGACATTTCCCTAGCACAGATGCTATGCTTTTCTGTTCTTCATCCTTTGACAGGAGAATGAAGGGGAGGCAAAAATAAACAGTCAAATGCTCTGTCATTTTCATCGTGTCTTCCTTCTTGTTAATGCCTCACACAATTGGTGGTTTCAAGGTCACTTTATTTATTGATGATTCTCTGAAACCAGCAATACCAATTTTGTGCTGAAATGAATCAAAATATGTTTATTGCAGCACCCCTTCTGCATCGCTTACATACTCGCCTTTCCTAATGGTGGTAAAATAATTATAATAAGATAAATTAATATACAATCAAAATTTGCTTAGAGTATGTGTTTTTTAGAGCCCCAGTGTTTAATGAGAAGCCACATTATTCAAATAGGAATAAAAATATTTATAGATTGGAATTTTTCAGATGGTTTTGCAATACCACCTGCATGGGTAAAGTATGATGAGATTCCACAATCACTTTTCTCCCACACACATATTGATGGAAACCCTCACAGCTGAACACAATTGAATACATCTCTTTTTCAATCTGTGTGTAGGTTATTACTGTAGGGGTGGAAGAGCTGCATACATAAACCACTCAATCCCTGCAATTACAGAGCCACAAGTCATTGCTTGGATGAATCCATCTGAAATTTTGTTAGTTACTTCATTTTCGTGAAGGGGGATTGCTACCAGCATCCCATTGAAACCCAGACTTCAACATGTCTTACCAAGACTTCTGAAAGGTGAGGTAAAAAGCTGGCAAGATAGATTGTCATCCCTAGTATCTTTTTAAGTTGAGCGTGCAACAGGAGCAGATCTTGCTGCTAATTTCTGAGGGTTATTCTAAACTGAAGTAACAGGATGGAAATATTTTACTCTGATGAGGCACTTCTTTTCTTAGCTGGCTGGAGCATGATGCAGGTTTGCATCATGTTGCATCCTGGCAGCCTAATGTCCTCAGGTTTTCAGTACAGTAATGGCAGTTTTATGCAGCCTGAATACTGGGTCCATATGCGTTTGTGCATGCAGTGTGCTTATGGACACATTTAATATGATAATTAGCAGTTCAGTCCTTTATTGACAAATCTCTGGTTGACATCTGTGCAAGGTTTGAGAGCTGTGACTGCTTATGGACTTTTTCAAGTATTAGTTTGGCTGGTGCACTGGGATTTTTCTTGGGCTCTGCAGTGACACTTCATCCTATAAATAATCAGCCAGTGACTGATACCTGGTCTGCTACTGGCAAGGTGGCCTTAGTTCTGATGTAGTCTTCACTTTCCTTAACTTTCTCCTTCACAAGGCAGTGTCTCTGGTTTCTTTGCTACCTGGTCATTCATTTGCATTGCTCTCATTTTGCAGAGTGACTTTTCTTTTACTCAGGCAGCATAACTTCTTGTGACAGCCACCCACTGGGTTTGTGGGTTCTCATTCATTTTCCACAGGCTTTCCCTTCATTTGCAGATGTATAACCTCCATATAAGATGCACGCACTGCCAGCTATGTTTTGATTGGAAATGGATTTAAGCAGCACTTGCATTATCCCTATAGTTTTAGTAGTGCTTTTTCTTTATTTCAGTCAACCTGAATTAATTTTTGTTGAATTTGTCTCAAAGATTGCCTAGTACTGGATTAATTTCATCCCTATCAATAAACACAGGAACCTTCATTAACAAGGCTATCATAAGCTATTCTGTGGGATCACTTTGGGTCTTGTACTGAGCCATTAAACTCATGGTGTGCCAATACTGGATTAGCTTTTTGGAGAAAACGGTTTAGATATTCAGCTGATATCTATCCATGTTGCTCCCACTTCTTCCTACTCAGGCTAACAAATAAATCTGTAGTTTCTTCTCGATTGTGGCCTTCAGTGAAATGCAAGTCAAGCTTTATCTATTGCTTGAGGTCCTGCTGCTTGTCAGAACAACTGTCTTTCTGACCTTCACCTACAGTAGACATGGACTCCTGAATACTCTGTCCTCTCAAGGAGTCTCCTGTCCTTTGACCCTTGTTAAGCCCTATCATAGATAGCAATGGACTGAGGAGTGCCACTCTGAAGTTATGACTCTGAAAAATTAGGATAGTGGCAGTATGAAGTGCTCTGACATGTACTGTTGGAAAGCGCATATATGAGAATGGTGTTTGAACCATTTTGCTTTTTGCATTAATGTACGTAGGTATAGTAGAAAAAGGTAGGGAAGTCAAAACAAAACAGGGACAATTTCAGGCTAACAAAAGATGATATTTTAAAGTTCTTTCCCAATTGTACAGCTCATTCTAGTGACAAAGTACTGTCTCAGCATCATTAGTGAACTTTGCTTCTGGGTGTATCCTGTAGGCAGCAGCTGCGCCTTTAAAACAAAGGTCCAGTGAGAAGAACAGCACCAT
>NW_009931612.1:120220-135595 GCF_000696875.1 Nestor notabilis | reverse complement strand
CTGCGCAGCTTTCAAGCATAACAATTGAAAATAAGCATATTAGGAAGAACAAAGCAGACCTCAGTCTGAAATCGTGAAGCGATTTACAATAGTGTCGTGGGGTGACTCCCCATAATGTCACAAATGGAGCATATGGTAATTGTTCACCTCTTACTGTAAGCTTTCAGATGTACACTAAAAAAAAAAAGAAATCAGTTTTGTTCTGGTCATTAATTATAAGTTCAAGCGCGTATGAGAACATTAGCATATTAATTACATGGTAATCAACATATCGACAACACAAATCATAGTGTGTTGCTAATTACTAACCTTGGATAACATTTTGAAAGGAGCCTTCATGCTTTAGGGACCAAAGCCAAGATGATGTGAGTGCCTACATCTCACTGAAAATTTCTTAAGAAATTTTGATGATGCTTTTCCATGTTTCCCTTGCCTTAAAAGAGCTCTTGATCCTGATGTACCTTTTTATTTATGGTTACCAATCCTGTAGTTTTAACTGAGATTATTAGTTTCTCCTGAGCTTTTGAATGTGTATGGGTGTCTATCACAGAATGCAAAGCCCTACAGAAGTTTCCAGTGGTGGCTCTGTCCTGTGGCATGGTCCATCCAATTCTTTATCCCCGGGAAAGCTCAGGTTGATGCCTGATTTGTCTAAGCCATTGAGTACAGTTTCACCACTAGATGGGAGCATCGATTACTTAGCCTTTGCTTTGAAGTGGTGTTCTTCCAGCCTTTGAAAATCGTACTCCCTCTTGGCTCTTGTTAAAAACTTGTGTGAGGCCTGAACCTTCCCCCATCTCTTCACAGCATGCTCAAGAAGCACTGACTAATGCTGGTCCCTAGAGGACATCCATCTCAGCTGGTGCACGACCAGCATCAAAATGGTACCTGCTGTTTAGGATGGAAGAATTTAGTTACTCCCCAAATCTTAAGGGATGTGCTGGTAATTGCAAGAATATTCCAGCAAGCTTGTTGTATGGCTTATTTCATTGGGAAATAGACACTTGTAGCTCGCCGATTGTCCCAAAATTACTCTGGTCACCAGGGAAAAGTGAAGGTTAAGGGGAAGATGCACTTGACTTTTGTGGTCCAAAAACCAGTGGTGGATTTGCTGCATTTCCAGACAGATGCATGGAAATAAAACGAAACTTTACAGGCAAACCCAGCTCCAGGGCATCCATTCCAACCCTTGCAGCTGTCAGGATGCTTCCGTAGCCCTTTTAGGTGAGATCAAATGCTTAAACAAGGCTGTGGCCCACTGCTTAAAAAGAATCTCCATGTAGGGTCATGTGTCTTCTCCTGTGCCTCTGACTCCAGGATATCTGTTCAGTTAAAACAGCCCATTCCTCTCCCAAGGCATGTTTGCAATGCTTGAACTTGATAAAGGTATGCTTTAAAACCTTTTCCATAGATCCATTGCCTGCCCTCATCTTGATGCTGCTTGATTAGGAAGATGGCAGACAATAAACCAAACTAAGGGCTGTCCCTGTGCTCAGTTTAATTATAAATAAGCTATTTGTCCATTATGAGGGAAATGCTTCCTACAGAAGCAGGACGGAGTACAGACCTCAGTGCACAACTTCTTTTTTTCAGTTGAGAACTGCAGTGTATTCACAGGTATATAACTGTCAGCCACACTTTACAGAAACTTAACCAAGAAAAATAACGCATGTGGACTATTACAAACTCAGGACTGAGACTTGGTATGAATGCAACCAAAGAGCTCCTGGGTGGTAAAGGGTTTAGTTGTGTGCCTCCTGCTCTGGGCTGTGACGGTTGTGAAGAATTGGGAACAGTGGCAGTCAATAGTCTCTCTCCCAAGCAATGATTCTTCTCTGAGAAGAAAATCTGGGAAAGGAAATGTGGCCATCATTTTCACAGGAAAGGCATGGATTCAATTCAGCGCTTGCATGAAAGACAGCCCAAAGATTTCAGCAAATGGAAGGACACCCCAAACCAAGGAGGCATTGGGGGTTCAGGATCAGGCTCTGAGCCTGCTGGCCAAGTGGGGATTAGCAGTGGAAGACATGCAGCAGCTGGACGGCTGCAGTGTGGATGTGGACAACTGAACTTTGCAAGTCAGAGGAGAGAGTGGGTGCTGCAGGTGGAAGGACACAGGGATAATGAGGAGCCCTAGGCCAGCCACTGACTTTGGTAGGAGAGATGTGCCAGTCAGTAAATAGATGGTGATGTTGGACTGCTGGGGCAAAGCAAGTATGAGGCAAGGGCTGCACTTAGGAGGCACGATTTGTAGCTGCATAAGGGGAATTTCACTTTTCTCCAAGCACCCCTCACTTGCAGCTTCACGAAAAGAAGACAGTCTTAGCATCTGCAGTCAGGAAGAACCTCTTGAAAGGAGGGAGGCTGCTATGCCTTCAAGATCCTGAAAACAGAAGGCAGATGGGAAATACAACAGTTGGGGAAAAAAGAAAGTCCTTTTAACACAACTATGATTTTCTCTGGGCATGACATATTTTCATGTCTACAGTTGATGTTACCACAGGTACCCTTCTACCAGGTTGTGCCAGAGGCCAGAGCTAGAAATGTCTCATTATCTTTGACTGTAATGATTTGAGGCTTCTAGCTGTGTTCTGACACCCCGCTTTTCTGAGGCATGATGCAGAGCCATGTTCATCACTGACAGCCAGCAGCAGAGATGAAGACACACTCTGAAGTCTGGGATGTGCAAGGAATTGTATTTCTTCATCATTAGTACTCTCAGGGGCCCAGGGTGCCTCCCCAGTAACAACACACATAGCACAGACTTGCTACTCCTACAGGAGCCCATAGACTGTTTGGGAATATGGGGTACATGCCATATAAACAGTAAAATGGCATAATTGCTTATTACTGGATGAAGCCTACCTGATTAAAGTGTGACAAACTGCTGAGCCCAAAAGTACACAGATTTGCTGCAATACACAGACACTATGTTGAAACCAACTAGTTTTTCTCAAAATTATTCAATTTGTCTGCAGCCTCAGAGGAGATTACACTTTATTGACCAAGTGAGTATCAAAGTGGCTGGCTATCACATTCCTTCAGACTTATGTAGTTCAGCTAGGAGTTAAACCTGTCTTCAGGTTAGTTCCTCCACAAGACTTCGTGATGTGACCGAGATCAGATTTCATTGGCAAATCAAGTAGAAAGCAAAGTGAGGTGCAGAGAACTCATTTAAAGTCACAGCTGAAATAATATCAAGTATGCAAGTGAAAAAATTACTGACAAAGTTAATTGCTTTTCTTCCATATTAAAATAGTTCCAAGTTTGTTGCAGTGTGAAAGTCACTTGCAAAGACTCTAGGGCATTAAAATTAAGCTTTCTTCTTTTGATTTAGTCCAGGAATCAGCTGCATGAGAAACTCAGGCAGGGACACCAGCTAGAAGAAAATAGAACAGTCAAAGATATGGAATCTGGCAAAGCTCTCAAAGGCAGTACACTGACAATATTCTCACTAATCCCTACGATGCGTGTATTCTTATAAGCCTATGGAAATTGTGTTTAATTCTTTTTTTTTTCCTTTCTCTAGATTAGAGTTTATTTCTGCATATTTTTGTTAGGCATTTTTCTCCCCTTTTATTCCTTTTTCCTTTCCTTTCCTTTCCTTTCCTTTCCTTTCCTTTCCTTTCCTTTCCTTTCCTTTCCTTTCCTTTCCTTTCCTCCCCTTTCCTTTCCTTTCCTTTCCTTTCCTTTCCTTTCCTTTCCTTTCCTTTCCTTTCCTTTCCTTTCCTTTCCTTTCCTTTCCTTTCCTTTCCTTTCCTTTCCTTTCCTTTCCTTTCCTTTCCTTTCCTTTCCTTTCCTTTCCTTTCCTTTCCTTTCCTTTCCTTTCCTTTCCTTTCCTTTCCTTTCCTTTCCTTTCCTTTCCTTTCCTTTCCTTTCCTCCCTTCCCTTTCCCTTTTTCTGCAAGATGAAGAGCAGCTTAAGCAGCTACGTTTAGGACTCTGACACTGTTTGGGCATTCAGGATTTTGGACTATAAATATTTTGTATTGGTATTTGCTTTCAGCATCTGGATGGAACTTTATGAATATTACAACTAAATTACAAGTTATTATAGCACATGGACTAAATTCCACCTTATTTATAAATATGAAAGTCCACCCAAATTAATAAAGTTGCATAGTTAATATAACTACTTCTTTATAAGTAAGGGCCTAGTCTGGATCCTGTTTATCCAGAAACTCTGTAAAACACATTGGTTTGTTTTAAAGCATTCAAACGCTTAAAATGCAAGTCATGGATTGATAAGTATGCTTGGCTCAGGAGGAAAAAATATCACTTTTATAAAGATGCATATCACCATTAAGTATGGAATTTAAGAGCCCATAGGAATGTCTGCTTGACAGAGGAAGATGGAGCATCCACTCTCTTCCTCTCAGGCTAGGTAACTTCATTACTGTTCAGCTCAGAGTGTTTAGATTGCCTCTTTTACCACTCGCACTTTTATTCTTTGAAAGTGCACAATCTTCTTTTATAAGCAAAGGCTCAAATGTGGGATGCAGTGCTCCTGGCCAGCTAGGGCTCCACACAAGCATTTAAGGAAACAACTGTTGTATCTTTCTAACACACATTGAACTTCTGCTGATTACTCTTCTAAGTCCATATCCACAGTTCACTAGGTTGGAAATATTCCAGAAAAATATCTTGGTCCAGCAGTGGAAAATGGTATTGTCTGATGCCTACAAAGTTTACAGGAGAGGGTCAGCTTGCCAAATCTCCTGGTTCACACTGAAGCAGCAGATATCACCTATAGAAAATTGTTGCTTCAAAATTAAGTTTTCCTTTCCTATGCAAAAGGTGAAAACATACTTGAAAAAGATGTAATAAAGGCAGCATGTCAGAGCTGAAAACAAACATTTCAATTAACACATAGCTGAATGCTTTTGGATAGTTTGCTTGGGTTATTGTTTCAAACAAATGGTTGAAGTAACAATTTTTTCAACTTGATTTGGAATAGAAAAAGTGTTCTTTCTGTTAAAACCTCTTTTATAGCCAAATGCTCATGGAGATGTGTCTCCATTTCAGGACAAATAAACCAGCTACAGTGAACTCAAAGGAACCTAGCCAGACCTCACGCTGGAGAGCTATTCCTTTGGATCTTAGAAAGTGAAATTCACCTGTCCTTCAAAAAGGAACAAATGAAATTTCAAAGTCTTTGCTCAGGTAACCCGTGTATGATAGAAGTCATCTAATTTTGCCATATTACTCAAGTGAGCTTACCAAGTCTCATCTGGAAGGAACCTCTGGTCCAGCCTTGTGCTGAAAGCAGGACCTCTGATTATTGGGCTACCCAGGGTTCTGTCAGGCCAGATCTTGAGGTTTTCCAATGATTCTACCACTTCTCAGGAAAACCTACTGCAGTGTTTAATTGTCTCACAGTGAAACATTTTTTCTTATATCCAGCAGAATTTCTCTTGAAGCCGCTTTGTGCATCCTTGTGAAGGGCATACGTCCATCTTCTCTGTAACTGCATTTCAGGTATTTGAAGACTGCGACTACACCCCCCTTGACCTTTTCCTTCCCTAGGATGAGCAAACCAAATTTCTTCAAATTTTCTTCGTATCAAATTCTGCAACCTTCTTATTGTCTTCATGACCTCTCTTTGGATCCTCTCCAGTTTTTCAATGTTTCTGTGGAACTGCGGAGATCAAACCAGGGCACACTGTTCCAGTTGTGGCCTAACAAATGCCAAGTACTGTGGGATAATCACTTTCCTTGCTGTACTCTTGCTGATGCAGCCCTGAGCATGGCTTGCTGCAAGGGCAGACTCCTGGCTCATGTTTGGTTTGTTCCCCGTTAGACCCCCTGCTCCCTTTCAGCAAGGCTGAATGTCCTCAGCCTGTATCCTCAAACTTGAACAGTTGTTGATATTGAGGAAAGAAATTGTAGTTAGTAATTTTATAATATACCCTAAAATGATAAAGCAAGTTCTGTTTCTTGTAGTTTGGACTTTGTCACCACAACAAAATGCACTTTCGATTTTTGCTTCTTTCTGCACTAGCTCTTTCCAGTATAGTCCTTCCACTGATCAGGGTTACTTTAGTTCCACATGAGGGAAAAAAAGAAAGGATCCAAGTGGCTGCTGGATGGAATAGGATTCATCCTCCTACATAGCTCCTGTCTGAATATGGACTGCTGAGATTGGCATTAATCCTAGAAGCAGAAATCTGCTTGGGTAAAGGAGCTTGCTGGTGTATGACCAACAAGTCTGAAAGGTTTTGTCTTGTGGCTGCTCACACCTGGATCAACCAGAGGGTAGTGGGCTCCTACTGGTACTCCTAAGACATGCTGAAGGGACTTCTCTCAGGTAGCAAAGGGAGGAAATATGACATATTAGGGCAGATGCTGAAGCCTCAGGGAGAGAGGGGTGAGGGAGGAAGCACATTGTCTTAGTCACACTGCTCAGTTCCTGGTGCAGTATGTTGAAAGAGCCTGAGAGAGCCCTTGCAGTCTTCATTGAATCTCTGTTATGCAGGAGCACCCTCTTCCTACTGGTGTGTTCCTACCTCTTAGAAAAGGTACATATTTTTCCCTATGACTTTATTCATCTTGCCCATTCCCAATTAGTACTGGGGACTTTGTCCAGTCTTTAAAAAAAGACTAAATGGTTGAAGCAAGGGGACTTCCATCAGCTCCTGGAATTCAGTAGTCCATTGCTTGGTTACAATCAATGTTACAAAAAAATATTCCCAGAGTTTTGTCTACATTTCCTTTGATCAATACCATTGTTTTATTACTAGCTATTCGTTAAATCATTTTAAACAAGGTTTCTTGGTTTCTTTGCACCTGCACATGCTTATATTGAGTTATCCAATTCCCCCTTAGTCAGTTAGCAATACTGAGTTAAGCATATTTATTCCTTTTAATCTTCCCTAGAAATGAATCCCTCAAGTCCTTTAATAGTTTTTTTGTTGCCCATTTCTGGTTTTCCTGCAGCCTGTTGGAGCCTTTCTGGCAGAGATGTGCTTAGACTGGGGAGCAGTAGCCTACCTACAGCTTCTCTGTTTGCTCCTCTCAGCACCCTGTCTCTGGGTTTTCACCTCTCCAGCTGGGGAATCAGTGGTGGAGCCCTCAGCAGCCTTTGTAAAATGGAGCAGTAGCCTGAAGTGAGCTACATCAGCTCTAATGATGGTGTTGGAGCTGAGCCCTCTGTATGTTGTTTGGCTGAGGTGGTGGAATACAGATGCTTCCAGTCCTCAGAAAGCTGCTGCCCTACTGAGTCTGCACACATCACTGAGATGTGTTACTGAAGGTTTGCATCTTTCCATAAGATATAAATCAGAGTGCTTTGTATCTGAAAGCACATGCATGTGGAGCAGGCTGATAGAGGGAGTGATTGCATGCCAAAATGTAGGTTTGTGCGGGAGAAGAAAGAAAATGGTATGGTATAGCATAGTGCACCTTCTCAGCCAAAGTGGAATCCTACTTAATATAGGAGCACAGGCTGGAGTTAGGGTACATAAAGATTACTTTGCAGCTTTCACTTCCTGAGGAAGATTATATAGAAATTCAAATCCCAACATGAATTTTAACACACAGCTTCCAACAGCTGTTGGGTATCACATAAGGAATTGGCAAGTTTGTGGCAGCAGCTGTGTCTTTCCACATCCCTGGCAGTGCCACAGAGCTGCAAGAGATGGAGGTGATGCAGGTACTTTTGTGAGGCATTTTCCACTTGGGTTGTATTGAAACAGAGCAGCTTTGGTGACAGAAGGTATTCAAGACTCCACCATGTTACTTTCTCCAACAGAGTTAAAAGAAGATCATAATTTTTTTCAGTCTATAAAATGTAGTTAGCAATCTATGGTACTCTATATACTAAATCATAGAATCACAGAATGGTTTGGGTTGGAAAGAACCTTAAGATCATCTAGTTCCAACTTCCCTGCCATGGGCAGGAATTTGCTCAAGTCTCTGTCCAGCCTGGCCTTGAACAGTGCCAGGGTTGTGGCATTTCCCACTTCTTTGGGCAACCTGTTCCAGTGCCTCACCACCCTCACTGTGAAGAACTTCTTCCTTATATATAATGTGAACTTCCCCTGTTTAAGTTTGAACCTGTTACCCCTTGTCCTATCGCTACAATCCCTAATGAAGAGTCCCTCCCCAGGATCCTTATAGGCGCTCTTCAGATACTGGAAGGCTGCTATGAGGTCTCCACGCAGCCTTCTCTTCTCCAGGCTGAACATCCCCAACTTTCTCAGTCTGTCTTCATACGGGAGGTGCTCCAGCCTCTTGATCATCCTTGTGGCCTCCTCTGGACTTGCTCCAACAGCTCCATGTCCTTTCTATGTTGAGGACACCAGAACTGGACACAATACTCCAAGTGAGGTCTCACAAGAGCAGAGTAGAGGGGCAGGATCACCTCCTTTGACCTGCTGATCACGCTTCTTTTGATACAGCCCAGGATACGGTTGGTTTCTGGGCTGCAAGCACACACTGAAGCCGGCCCATGTTCAGTTTTCTCATCAACCAACACCCCCAAGTCCTTCTCCGCAGGGCTGCTCTGAATCTTTTCTCCACCCAACCTGTAGCTGTGCCTGGGATTGCTCTGATCCAGGTGTAGGACCTTGCACTTGGCTTGGTTGAACTTCATGAGGTTGGCATCAGTCCACCTCTCAAGCGTGTCCAGGTCCCTCTGGATGGCATCCCTTCCCTCCAGCATATCAATGAAACTACATAGCACAAATCAAAATACAGGGGTTTGATCTTCAGAAGGGAAGTCAGAGACATCCTATTTCATGTATGGTCACATTATTTCAGAGGAAGAGCTATGAATTAGACTTGCAGTCTTGCTTTCTATTCTATCAATCAGCACCATTTCAGGTACTTTATTTGCATTTGTCCCTGAAACAAGAGGATGAACACTTTAATCAGAAGAAACTGATGCCCATTCTGATATCTCTGAAAAACTCCTATATTGTTTCCATCCCAATTGGTGGGGAAAGGATGTAGCCACAATGCAGCTCTAATTAAACATTAGGCAGGCCTTAATTCAACGTTGGATCAAAGAATAACAGTTAACTGTAGCTTTAACATACTTTAGGGCACTTGAGCATTACTATTGCTTTGTAATATACAAATAGCAAACAGTAGCCACCCCTCAGATGAGAGGAGTATCCAAGAAATCATCAGTGTCCTAACATAAGAGAATTTAATCCATTGCAAACATCTTAACCTACCCCTTGGAAGAGTTGGTGGTTTTGGTTTTTTATGTTTTGTTTCTGTTTCTTTTGTTCCCCAGAAGAATAAAAAAGAACCAGTTTGTGTAGATGTTTTATTTTTCACAATAACAGCTAGCCTTGCTTTTCAAACAGTGAAATGTCTGAAGGAGTTAAGCCTGGATGTGGGCTACGTACAGCTTTCAGTAGTTAGGGGTCAGGGCAAAGAAGGGAATCAATTTTTTCCCTGCTTTTAGAGCATAAACTACTGAATGTGCAAGATTCAATATCAGATAGTAAGCTTTTCTACGGACCTAGTCTGTACTTGCAGCAAACTCAGTGGCAGCATGTACGTTCCACGGAGAATACATACATGTTCCATAAGGAACAGGGTTTCAGGGAGTGTGAAGTGCAGTCTGTTGGGAGAGAGTTCCCTCTACTCCCTTCATCTATTGTTTCTGTCTGCTTTCAGGGTTCTCAGAGATGCCTTCATATAATAATGTCTTTAGGAACAATTCTTAATGCATTTAAAAGAGCTGGGCCAGGAAATGAGTATGTGTTTACAAATATACTTTCATACGGGAGTTAAGTATCCATTTTTATGAAACAAAATTTGTGCTAATGAATGAAATTAAATAAAGCAAGACAAATAATTTCTTTTCACTATCCCAGTGACTCCAGGGAGTCTATCCCAGATTTCCAGGATGTCGTGCAGACTATTACAGATTTGGACTTGAACTCAGAATACTCCAGGCACAGCCCTTTCTCCCTCTCTGCCAAATTCTGCAAACTCTACTATTCACTTAAACACTGCACAGCTTGCAAATCAGTTGGTTATTATTAGGAACGGGTCTCTGACACTTCTGAGAAAAATCTATCGGAGTATACTTGAAAAACTTGAGAAAAATAACAATGTTCATGTCTATATAACTAAGCTTCTCAGTCATGAAACTTGCTTTCTTTTCTCAGATGTCTTAAATCTGTGCATGCAGCAATCAGTTTGAGTTGGCCCACAGAAATGTTGGTTTCTTAGCTCTTGCAGTAATTTTGCAACTCTCTGTCATCCACAAGACTATGGTAAGCTTAGCAAATTAATGCTGTCTCTGATAAGAGTCAAGAAAAATGTCTATAGCTATTGTATTCAGTTCGATTTGACCATGTTCTTTTCTCCTACTCTAAATCTGTGCACTCAATGGAGTCTGGAAAGTGATTCAGCTGACTAGCTAACAGGCGTTTATTTCAGGATGAGATAAATCTCTCCCCATGCTCCAACACTGTATTGACTAGCTCTCCACTTAGTAAGGAGGGAGTTTATAGATCTAACTTTCATATAAACATCTACGTGTAGATATCAGCATTTTGGTGTCTGTAGTCTGGCACTGGAGCTCCCTGTAAGCATATCTCCATGGGCAGAAAGTTTTGGAAGACGATAGTTTTTTAGTGCTGCTTTGAAGAGAGAGACTGAGAAAAAAGAAGTTGTTCATGGATTTAAAAATGCTCTGGCTGTTAAGAATGAGTGTACTGGCAAAGCCAAGAGCCCAGGTCTTCTATGAGAAATAACACTGAAGGGAAGAGAGGTGTTGCAGTAGTTTGTCATACACATTTGGCCTCTAGGGTCAACCTCTATATGACCACAGGATGTCTCAGGGATGCTCCTCTTTAAATGTGTTCAGAAAACCCTGGGGCAAGTGCCCAAAACCCAAACTGTCAAACTCAAGCTCTGAGAAAGCGAAGGAGGTATCAGAGCTTGGCTTAGGCTGACTGAGTAGCACTGACTAGCCCTGAGCCAAGCCCTCAGATGCCACACACATTAAAAGGTATGTAAAAATAAATCAAGCAAAAAGAATCCCGAAATCAGAAAAAGCCACGAGAAAGGCATCATTCTCCCTGAGAAAAGTTCTCCTCCTTGTGTAATTAAGTTTGCTCAATTTAAAGTAAATCCTCTCCTGTCCATTCTCTTTATGCTGAGATGCTGTGCTCTTGACAAGGCTCTAGCTGAAACACTGTCCTTCAGAACACGGGCAGACAATTTTCCAGTGGTAATAAGACAGCAGCTGGAGAGTGTGTGCAGTGGTCTTGGGGAGTGTGGTGGGAGCTGTGTGATGGGGGAGGGCTGGCAAGATCAGCCTATGCTTGAAGAATAACCTTATCTCCAGGCAGAACCCAATGGCCTTATTCACAAATGCAATTCTAGCGTGTTCATTACTGTAATCAAGCTGCTTAAAAATAAATCATTGTTACATAGCCCCACCACTCCATTAGTTTGGTGCTCGGAAAGAAAGCAGGTGTATTTCTGAAGTTTTGGATCCAAGGAAGTCCTTGCATGAGGACATACATAGTTTATGGCCCCTTGATTTTCAGTCCTCTCTCTCTCACAGAGACAGTTGCAGTGAAAGACCTGAGAAAGCTGGGATTGTTTTGGATGGAAACAGCTAGAGTGGGAAAAAGGCATCTGAAGACTTTTTTACACTAGCAAGTCTCACAGCTTTAACTGCACCAGTAAAGAAGCCATCCTTGCTTCCCTGGGTCCCAGTGCAATTATACCAGTTAAATGTGCTTCTAGTGGTGGAGCTTATTCTGCTTCAGGCTGCAAAATGAGTTCCTCTAGTCCAAATGATACTTTCATTCTGGTATAACTACACCTAAACTGCAGCTTCCAGAAATAGATGTACAACAAACATCCACACAAAAAAAGCCTATATCATTGTGTGCTAGTGAAAATAGCAACAGTAGGATAAAGCCTCTCTAACACAAGCCGGGCAGTATTCTGAGTGGAAATGACACAGAAGAGAGACTCGTGTAAACTGCAAGCTCTAGTCAAGGTATACAAAAGCATCTCTGCCCCACTTTCCTTCTGTATTTAGCAATGCAAAATCTCTCTCCCTATTATGTGCCTCAGTAGGAGAAGGAATTGACTGCATAATTTATGCGGAAACTCATTCTATGCATTCATTTAGATAGCTATGTTAAACCTTTCTGAAGGTTTTTCATAACACATAATTGCAGTGCCACTGATTTATTCCCCCTGGATTCTTCTTTCTGCATACCTCAATACTGCTTGCGAACATCCAAGCCTTTGAGTCCTGTGCAGCATGAGCTACACTCTTCTGACCTCCATCCTACAGAAGCACTCAAGGATTTTTTGTTGCTTTGATGGGTCCAAGTGTTGCCTTGCATGGGGCTTCCCCAGGGTCTTCAGAGCATGCTGCTCACTTAACCTGTTCACCAGGGAAGAACTGACACATTGGCCCAGACTTTGGAGCTGGAAGAGATACCCCTGCACAGGACAGTTTTCCAAATGCCTTCCTCTTCCCTAACCTACAGCAAAACCAAGCCTGTAATAACATGCCACCCCAGCATCTGAGGAAAGCAAAGGTAAATGCAAATAAAGTGAATTTCCCTGCTATGGACAGTGCAGGCTATACCTGCACTGAGTTAGCATAGCATTTGGTGGCCCCAGCCCAATGGAGTGTGGCTTGCCTTACATGTATGCTGCATGCAACTCTTCAGTATCTGGAATTTGGCACACTCTAACCCTTACACCACTCTTGATTCCCTTCTGCTCCCAAAGCGGTGGGAATTGAACACACATACAACATGGGCAGACTGGGGATTTAGATGATGCAAGACAAGGTGCTAACAACACTGGCACCTCTGAGTTTGCCTAGGTCTTATACGCAGCAGACAAGCACGTTTGTTCACTTTTTAATATATTATTGAGCCACAAAACTACTTGTACTAAAAATTCCTTTTCCTTCACTCCCCAAAACAGGATTGTTAAATGCATACTTGTTGTAGGGGTTGATAGCTTATCCTAGTGACAGGGTAGAATATTAGGAGGAAAGACAAGGGGACAGGGCCACAGCCCCAGTGGCAGAGCTGCCTGGGGTATGACAACTACCATACACAAATCTCTTTTTGCCACAGTAGGTAAAAGCAAACAAGCATGAGAGTTACAGTGATTTGCATGTGGAGCCTGTGCAGTCACAGAGGTTGTATCTATCTACTCTGTTAAAAGCCTTGGCCGTGGCCTCCCAGGAGTTCTTCCGTACAGCAGTTACCCTTTCAGTACAGCCTATCAGGATGTTTCATGTCAACCCAGGGAAGTTCTAATTCTAAATTCATGTCCTTCAACAGGGCTATAGCTGAAGCCTACACATAAGGCAGATCAAAGCTCCACTCTGTAGCATGGTAACTGCCATCTGATTTTAAAAGCACAAGTATACTCTTTAAAAAGCAACCAAGTGAAACCAAGATACATTGTAATTTAAATAGGAATTGTATTTAGTCCCCTTTTCCCCTATCACTTGTAAAAATAGACACTACATACATTCTCTGTATTTCCATATATATATGCACACATATAGTGACTGCCAAATACTTTGTAAGAAGCGTACAGGTTATAAAAGCATTTTCAACCTAGGAAATGGTAAAAATAAGATCACTGAAGCAACCTGAAGATGAGTCTGTCTGAATGACCATGTGGTCCTTAATTTTATGAGCAGGCATTTCTTTTTTCCTCACAGAAATTTGCTTCCTTCAGGGCACTGAGCCCTGGGTGGTGATGAATCAGTACTGTACAAAGGGGAAAGAGCCAGCTGTAGGATATCTGCCACATATATCAAAATTCACCCCAGCATGAAGAATTGTAGCTCAGATGGTTGAGAGTTCTGCTGTCTAATGACCAGATGATTCAAAGTCTTACAATGGAGAGTATTAAGAATTCTTTTTGTAAGCCATGAGGCTGCTGGTCTTTTTTACAAAAAATAAAGCCTATTCTTTCAGGATTTGTGGTTCTTATACTTCTTTCTCCTATTGAGCAGAGCTGAATAGAGGCAAATTTTGTTGGCTGGCTTTTATTCCTGTTCTGCAAGAGGTCTCATCCCAGACTTTTCAAAATTTTTTTGCACAGCCAACCTGCAACCAGGGCAAATACTCACAGACCCAAGCCACAACAAGGAGCAGTTAAAGATTCCAACTTCCCTTAACGTAAAGGGGAAAGGAAAATACATTTGAGAACCATTCAAGATGCTTTACCATTCTTCCTTAGAGCTCCTGTCCTCCCACATCTGTTGCTTAATTTTTCCTACAAGAAATAAACTGGAACACAACCAGTAAATTTCAAAGAAAAACATTTATAGCTCTTTCATATCTCCACTAGTCATTTTGAAGTCTGACATAAGAAGACCAGCTGCGAAGGATATGTTTACAAATGTGAATTTTTTGAAGGATTGATGACCATGTGCCCAACCATAAATGCTGAGTAATTAATTATCCAGAGTGCCCTGTGAATCATAAAGGCAACTTATCTTTTCATTTAGCTGAGCCTTATGGCAGGACATTATCAAAGCTGTATAAGCCAAGTAAGCAAGAAGGAAAATATGTTCCAAGCAATCTAAAGTAGTAAGATAACTAAAAAAAAAATCTAACCAAAAACCAAAACAAATGCGTGTAAATATTTAATCAAACTATAAATTATTCTTTCATTTTTTCATTTCTACATTATATATGTTATCATACCTAGCATGTGCATGTGGTTTTCTGCTTCTGGCACCTTTTTGCACACATAGTTCCTCTTGCAATCAGTGGGATCTTAGCATAAAAGTGTAGGAAAGTTTTTCTTCTGTATCATCTGGAAATGTTTGGTAACAGAAGGGCTGTGTGCACAGGATCTAAACCCTGAAATGAAGAGAACTGAGCTTCTAGATCCATCCAAGACTTCCCATTTAGCATTTGTGCAAAGGTCTCTAAGTTGCCACCTGCCTTTACATCGAAGCTGCCATGAGAACCTTCCTGTGTCACACATCTCTTGTAAGGCTAAAGTCACCGGCAATAACTAGGTTACAGGTGTAAGGGTGGTGAGGGTGATCTAAGTACAGACTATATTTCATACACACAAACAGGTCAAAACCTCTGTCTTCGATTTACAGATACATTTCAATGAGGATGAAAGTGCCTTTACAGGAATCAGGCTAAGTTCACTGGAAGATTTCACCAATATAATTGGCAGCAGCTTCCTAGGGAGAGAAACTGCTGGAGGGATTGAGTACTGGGGGCCAAAGGACATTAAACACACTCTATCAGCTGCAGGCTGCAGATGCTGCAGTAGCACTCCCACTGAGACGTAATGGATGATGAAGAGGCACAGCCAGAATGTCTCTGCAATGCTCATGAGCCCCAACTGTGCTCAGGAAGAGATTTTTTCCTAGAAATCCAAA
>NW_009931612.1:84237-120205 GCF_000696875.1 Nestor notabilis | reverse complement strand
CTGGAGCAGAGGAAGAAGGAAAAGTTGAAGAGGAAGCTGCTTTGTATGAACACTACATGCGCAGTGTGTGCAAGGGCAACATGGCTAAGGCAGGAATGTTTTATACTTCATGGAAGCAGCCCCTGGGAAATTACTCTTTGGATGGTTTATGAATATAATACTAGTTTTACCATGTGCTTAGCCAGTCTTCTAATATCTGAAGGGGGCCTACAAGGATGCTGGAAAGGGACTCTTTATGAGAGACTGTAGTGATAGGACAAGGGGCAATGGGTTTAAACTTAACAGGGCAAGTTCAGGTTAGATATAAGGAAGAAGTTCTTTTCTGTGAGGGTGGTGAGGCACTGGATCAGGTTGCCAAAAACCTAAACAGGTAAATGCTCCATCCCTGGCAGTGTTCAAGGCCAGGTTGGACCACATGGTCTAGTGTGAGGCACCCTGCCCATGGCAGGGGGGTTGGAACTAGAAGATCTAAAGGTCCTTTCCAACTCAAACCATTCTATGATTCTATGATTTAGTCTCAAAGTCTCTGTGCTGTAAAATATAGCCATGAACAGAGCAGTGTGCTCTTGCAAAGCTTCACTGACTCAATGGCATTCTCAGAGGTGTGCAGGCTACATGCAGCCTAAAAATAAATCCAAGGAGCTAGTGTCTTGTACACACATGCCTTTGCATGCCACCATACTGAATCTGTCTGTAGGTGGTGTTAAACTTGGAGTGTAGTCTATCATTCAGAATGCCAGTGCACTAAAAAGAGACTGGCAGGAAGATATTGTCTAAGAATATAAATGTCATGTGTTAAGTGGGGGTTTTGTTTGAAAGCTAGGTGAAAAACTGATTTTGTTTTTGTTTGCTTGTGTTATTTCAGAGATGAGGCATTTGGTATTATTGCACTCCAGCAAGTTTGGAGCTATTTGGTAGGAATCCTGGAAGCTCTCTTATAACAGTAGACCACTGCACATTCAGAAAATCTGTCTATCATTTGGGTGTTGCTATGGCAACAACCTAGTTCCAGCTGGAAAAAACTGGTTCACTTCTGCCTGCATACTCTGCACTACAAGCTTACTTTCTCCCATTGAGCAGCAGGAAAATGTCTTTTAGCATTTGCAGCATAAAATAATACTTCGGAAAGGGAATTCCATGGAACGGACACCGCCTTACACTCTTGGCATGCACTAGCGTGCTGGCTTGACCCCAGCTGGATGCCAGGTGCCCACCAAAGCCGTTCCCCTCATCAGCTGGACAGGGGAGTGAAAATACAATGAAAGGCTCATGGGTCAGGATAAGGACAGGGAGACATCACTCACCAGTTACTGTCATGGGCAAAACAGACTAGACTACTACAGGAGACAGTCCTCCTCCACCTTCTCCAACATGAGTCCTTCCCACAGGCTGCAGTTCTTCATGAACTGCATGGGTCCCTTCCATGAGGTGAAGTCCTTCAGGAATAGACTGCTCCACCATGGGTCCCCTGTGGGGTCACAAGTCCTGACAGCAAACCTGCTCCAGCATGGGCTTCCCATGGGGTCACAGCCTCCTTTAGGCATCCCCCTGTTCCAGTGTGGGGTCCTCCATGTGCTGTAGGTGGGTATCTGCCCCACTGTGGACCTCCATGGGCTGCAGGGACACAACTGCCTCACCATGGGCTACACCACGGGCTGCAGGGGAATCTACTCTGGCACCTGGAGCACCTCCTGGCCTCCTGTAGACATTGTTGTCTGCAGGGCTGTTTCACATATTCTCACTCTTCTCTCCATCTACAGTTGCTGTTGTGCAGTAACTTCCTGTTCTTAAATATGTTATCCCAGAGGTTCTGCTACCATGTCCAGCAGTGGATCCCTCTTGGAGCTGGCTGGCATTGGCTCCATCAGACATAGGAGAAGCTTCTGGCAGCTTCTCACAGGAGTCACCCCTGTAGTCCCCTTTCTACCAAAGCCTTGCCATACTGTCCTGGGTTCAGCTACAGCAGTCATTTTTTCTCCTTCTTAGTAGCTGGTGCAGTGCTGTGTTTCTTGACTTTCAGTCTGGGAACAACGCTGATAACACCGATGTTTTCAGTTGTTGCTAAGTAATGTTTACTCTGACCAAGGACTTTCTCAGTCTCATGCTTTGCCAGAGAGGAGGGGAAGCCAGGAGGAAGCAGAGGCAGGACACCTGACCCAAACTGGCCAAAGGGGTATTCCATACCACAGCACGTCATGCCCAGTATAGAAACTGGGGGGAGTTACCCAGAAGGCCCAGATCGCTGCTCGGGTCGGGCTGGGTATCGGTCGGCGGGTGGTGAGCGGTTGTGTCCTTTTCCCTTGTTATTCCTCTTATCATTATTATTGGTAGCAGTAGTGGTTTGTATTATACCTTAGTTACTGGAGAGCTGTTATCTCAACCCGTGGGAGTTACATTCCTCTGATTCTCCTCCCCATCCCTCCGGGAGCGGGGGGAGGAAGGCAGAGGGGGAGGAAGTGAACGAGCGGCTGCGTGGTTCCAAGTTGCTGGCTGGGCTTGAACCACGACGCATACAAACCCAATGCAACTAGTAAGCAACGTAGTTACTTCCAGGTGAACAAAAGCTGGTATTCATAAAACTTATTCCAAATAATTTCTTTTCTTTTCTTGTTTTTTTTTTTTGCTAAATTCAGTGTATATTAAGAAAAGTACCTTTTTAAGGACTTTCTTAGTACTGCTATAAATAAAGATGCTGTTTTCATGGTAATTATCATCAGTTCTCCTATTTGAAGGAGTGTGTGCTAACCCACAAACTCACAGTGATTACAAACGATCTCCAGATGGTACCATGGCAGGCCAAACTGATGGTATATTCATGTCCAAATGCTTATCTTCCCAGTCACAAGCAATGAAGTCTTTCAAAATGTGCCTGAAGTTTCCCAGGGGGAAAGGGAGTGTCCTTTGTGTGCTATTTGGGCTTGGGAAGAACCTCTCCTGTGCTGGTCCCAAAGTAAGGTCACTGCCAGGTGTCGGTGACATGGAGCATGAGTGCTGCAGCAGCACGGGTTCTTTCTTTAGGACAATATGGTTTACATACCCCTGCTGTCACAACTGCCCAGGCATGAGGGCAGTGTGCTGGTAACATGCCAGCTTTCCACTGCAAAGTGAGAGTGAATTAGCTAGTCCATCATTTTTCCCAGCTGCAAAATTTCTGCAGGACAAATGATGCCCTCAGGTGCACCCACACTACTTACAGGCTCAGCCACTACAGGCCCCAGGGCTGCCCCCTCCATGTTGTTCAGGTGCAAAAGGATAATGCTGAGACTTTTGGTCTCCTTTTCCTTCCCCTGCTTTCCAATAAAACAGTTGCTAGTTTCTTTCCTGCAGACCAAACCTGCAGAAAGCAGCAGGGTATGTGTCCGCTTTGATAAAGAGAAGGAAAAAGAATAGTGCCATAAAGGCAATAGTTCCTACCAACTGGCGATCAGGCCATTAGTGTGTCATCTGGGCTTTAATATACAACTATCTCCATGCAAAAAGCCTCCTGGAGGAAAAAAGAAACTCTTATGAGTTGATGAAGTCAGATGTTGAACTCTTTGCAGGGCTTGGTGTTTCTCAGCCTTTTCTGATCTGACTTCCTCAAAGGGTGGTCATGGACTAGTCCGTGGAACACTGTCACAACTCTGCTCATTTACAGGCTAATTTCAGTATGATTCACTCTGAGTGTTCTTTTATTACCTTTGGCTTCCTTCCCCCAATTTTCTGGCATACATACCTGCATGAGTGGGAAGAATTTAAGGGGAAATTAATTTAATTTTTAAATTTAAGTAGTTAGAATCTTTCTGAGGATCATCTCAGTATCTGATAGATCATTGGTATTCTGCAGACCACAGCAGAGAAATGCTGCTCTAAATGACCTCACCTCTCCTTCTGTCACATATATCCTTTAATCTTGCACCCTGAACCCAGCAGAGACACCACTTTTCTGTGATGTCTGTGTCTCTGCCAGCTGCTTTAAAGCTTCAGTCTTTTTTATTCCAGAAGTGAATAACACAATCGTGATTTTAACAATGGGAAAGTTCCTCTTCTGCCTCCTTCAGCTCAGTCTGGTAGAGTGTTGAGGCTCAAACTGTTGAACTGCCTCATCATTATCACGACGCAGAGATATTTGCTTAACAAATCTCATCCCCAAATGATGCACCAAGAAATACAAGGAGTATTAATGTAATTGGTTTTGCAGGCTGAAGCTGGTCAAAATGTCTGAAGCATCACTGTGCATGGGATCCTGTTTGCTTCTTCACTTAAGGTTCTTAATACTTAGGATGGAAAAAACCCCAAAGTCTCAATGCTCTTCTCAAAACATCATTCTGCTTTCAGCGCAAGTGATGCATCTATTTTATGCTTGGAATCCTGAAATTGTTATGCACTCTAACATCTTTTATCTCTGCTAGTTCCCTCATGCATTTCACCCATAGCAAAATCATTAGAGGCATTTATGAAGTTAACACGGTGCACAATAGGCATAGCTTCTTAGCAATTTTTCTCTTTCTTGTGTCATTTATCAACCTATGCATGTGGTCTTTAGAAATAGGTAGGCTTCCTGGGCAGGGAAGACCAGGAAATATACCTTCTAGTAATGGCATAAGGTACTATTTAATTTGGCTTTTAATGTGATTTGTGCTGCAGTGTGGCCAAGAACTTACCTTGCTGGTGGACAGAAAAAGCCACTCTTTCACACCTGTTAGGATCCTTTCTAAATTCATTTAAACAGCCACATTGTTATGAACATCTCCTACTGAAGGCTGCCTTGTTGTTCCGCCATGGGCGTGGGGTTTATTCTTCTGACAGGCTGTTTTGCCATTCACTCATCCCTTTCTGAGCCTGGCTGGTCTGAGAATCCAACCTGTCTTTTGCATGTTAAATTGTAGAGCTCTAACTGTAGCCCAAGGGATCAGTGTTGAACAACATGATTTTTTAATGAGCACACTCAGTGTGGGTTGCTGTTGTTTAACATAAAAGAAAAGCATAATCCCCGCTCCAAGCCATTTGCAGTCTAAAGGCTGGATTGTGGCTTTAAGCCACATCCAGCAGTGGGGGGAAGGTGCAGAGGGAGCTGCTCCTGAAGGCATTTTTACCAAGGCTGTGGGAGCTCAAAGAGCAGCAACTGCTGCTACTCTCATGTATAAACATGTGGAACGTGGCTGACATGAATTGGTGGCCTGGCTCTCACTCAGAGTGGGGTGAATGGAGCTTCCCTTTGTGTCTGAATTCCAACAATGATGCAGAGAGGAAAAGGGTCCTTGCCCCCGCTCTTTTTTGCTTGTGCAGGATTGCAGCAGAAGGGTATACAGGGTTGTTAAGGGAGGCTGCAGCAGAGCAGACAGTATCATCTTCCTCCACAGCTTTTTGCCACAGACATTTATAAGGCAGTTTTCTTCCTTGGCAAATAGGTTTTAGTTGTTTCAATAGGAAAGGCAGATACACTTTTGTGTTCAGCCAAATAACTGAAGGGAGGCCAAGAAAAGCTGGGGCCAAGAAAGGTACTTTCCAGCCATGGCTGCTTACGCAGATTGATCAGAGACGGCATCATGAACCATGCATGCAGTCAGTGTACGACTCAGAGATAGCTTCTTCTTCATCACCATCTTTTGAAGCTAGAAACTCACAAAGCACCTTGATCTGAAACTTTTACAGAAGTGGGCTTCTTGAGTCAGTGCTGCTCCAGTCCTTCAGAGGAAAAAGAACTTGCTCAACCAATGAAGGGATGCTCTTGTTGCTGCATAGAAGACCAGCTGTTTCTTAATAAATTTTTTCTCCAGGATATAGCACTAAAAACAGAAAAAAATCTTTGCCAGACCTCAAGCTGGCAAAAAAAACCTTCCAGGTAAGAACTGATACCACAGATTCAGAAATTTTGTTTTCTTCTTGACATCAGAGGCATTTTGCCAAGAAAGGGACTATCAGAAGTAGTATGATAAGGAAGTAGCTGGGGAAGACATTGCAAAATAATAGAAGTAAATTCTGATTAGAAACTTGGGAATCTGCCAGGTGGCAAAGGAATCACTATTTAGGGAATGAAACAGGAAGAAAATATTAGAGAATGGGAAGAAGAGGAGTCAGGAAGACCCAGAATACTCCCTGCACTTCCCCATCCGTATACAGTGAAGACAAAATGGTGGAAAGAAGATCAATAGAAACAACAGCAGATGAAACGAAGCAGACTGGAAACTGGGACATTTTTAGACTGACGGAAGAAACCAGTCGAAAACAGATGTCAACTAATATAAAGTTAGCAAACTTAACCTTTTGCAACCACATATGACTTTAAAGAGTCCCATTCTAGAAATAGAAACATGCATTCATCCTTCAAAAGTGCAACACACTGTACATCAGTGCCAGACACAAAAGCTGAACTTCTGCAACTCTGAAATCTATAAAAATGTCAGAAATGTATTGTTTTGATAAGTCTGATATAGTTGAAGAGGTACAACATCTCAGCATGTACAGAATTCCCAATACCACTTCCTTTCTACGTAGAAGATATACAATTCTTAAGTAATCTTTAGCCCACAGTGGTGGGTCCAGGCTCATTTTACAGCACCTTTGAGAAAGGCAAGGTCCTCTTTTCTGGGACAGTGGTTAAAGCCTGTATATGAGGTATGAGTGAGTTGCTTCAGTCACCTCATCAAGCCCAAAATATGCAAACCCGTATATCTGCCTTCATAAGTGCCACACAAAATAGATGAATGAGACACTGTCCCACTCTCCTGTTGAGAGGGCAGTGGAGTCAGGGAAGCACAAGTCTCAGGTACATAAACAGAATAGGGCAAGGAGTGTCTGATCTACCTTTGGGCTAGGGAAGAACTGCCTTTCCAGATGTATTTTTTCAACACCAAATGCAACCTTCCTGAAGCCTGTATGGACAGTACAAGAATGTAATCTTTCGATGAGAAGCATATGCACCATGAATAACCTTATCAGACCTGAACACAGGCACACACAGGTTGAAAAACGTTTGGCATGACAACACAGATTCTTTTGCAGCCTTGCCAAGCATGTCTGTGCCAGTTCTATCAAACACAATAATGTATTGTTAAGTAATGAGTTTCCTAAAAAAAGGGCCAAACTCTGTGTTATGCCTCATAGGAACAACTGTGTGAGTGATCCTTTTGTGCACAAGGCTCTGTGAATTAATATGACTTGAAACCAACATCACTTTCATTTGGCTGTAGTGTCTTTCCAAGGGGAAGCTGGTTATGGTTTTGCACGAGTAAATGGGGAACTGTGGAGACTTTCAAGCTTGATTATTTTTAATCACCGGTGCAGACATACAGGCACATGAAATGTCTGATAAGGGATGGGAACCACACTTCCAATAAAACTCCAGCTCCAGCTCCCTGCTGTCACAGTCACTCACATCTCATATCTCTTATTAAAGCATTTTTGTCCAGATGCAGTTATGCTTACATTAAGAATTATGGTGACATTACTATATATTCAAAAAAATAGAAATTTTTGAGCTACTTAAACCTACTTCAGAAATGAAGCTCACTCTAACCTTCTCCCTGCTGGAGTAGTAAGGTTCCCCTTGCAAGTCTGGCAGGGGAGGCATTCATGACTCTGAACACTGGGCCATATAGAGATGGCATGTAGTGGACATTCTGTCATTAGATTTCATGCATTGGCCTGCCAGTACAGACAGATGTTCTCAACACCTCATAGCTGCCACTGGATCCTTTTGCAGACATATTGCAAGGGTTGTTTGTCCATACTACCCCACCTGAAATTCTGCTATGGGACTTTGCTGTTGTTTAAATGGTGGCTGGAGGTTTTGTTCTTGTTTCTGTCCTGACTTCAATCACCTGTGAGTTGACCTCAGAGAAGTCTCCTGCTGCCTGTCTTCCTGCCATTCTCAGCCCTCCTGTGCCGTGAGAACCAGGGCAGCTTCCTTGTTGGTTCTGTTGTGATGAGCTCAGGGCATAGTTACCGTGTAAATAAATTAGTAATTTCAAAACTCAGGTGTACAATGAGGGGCATTATGCCAGGTTCATTACAAACCATAGGCCAGGTAAAGTCTGAAGCAATATGCCAGTTTACACTGTCAGGAAACTGGTCCCATGGTCAAAGTGATACATGGGAACACTCTATAAGGGTTGTCTGCATAGTGGGTGCAATCAGTGTCCTGATGCACACACTCATCACAGATGTACAGGAAGCTAAATTCCCCTAATGCTTATGAACAATCAAGCCCCCAGGAGAGGTAAGCAGTTGCCCAATACTATCTTTGAGGTCTCCTCCAAGAGAGAATGCAGCCTCAGGAACTGTTTGCTCCATCCTTGCTGACACTTCCAGATATGCCAGTATACAATCATAGAATCATTTAGGTTGGAAATGGTCAATGGTATTAACCCGCAGCTACAAAGGATCAGTGAAGGCTCTTGAGACTCATCTGAAAAGAAGGAAACTAGAGAAGATCCCTACTTGTGCAGTCTCTGAAACTCATTCAAGAATGTCCTAGCCATCTGCAGGTCAGGACATTGTCATCACTGACTTGCTTTTACACCTAACCTCACCCTTTGATGAAGCTGCCTGGTTAACAATGTTATTATTATTAGCATCACCTGCTCATTGCATAATAAAACACACAAACAAAAGAAAAGAATAAGCAAACGGGGCATACAAGAGTATATTCACAATTAATGGAAACCTTTACCTTGCCAATTATACTGCCTTCAGCATAAGTGTGACAGCTCAGGGTAGGATCTGGTTCATAGTGCTGTGGGATTCTGACACGCATTTAACAGCCATTAATCCTGACCTCTTCCCAGCTGCACCCTACTCTAAAGCATTTAATTTGTAGTGTGCCCTAGTTTAGTAATACAGAAGCCGGGTTTATGCAACTAGGGGCTCAAAGTGAGCATTTTCTACCATGGATAAATTCCCTAAACTAAAAAATTACACTTAATAAATAGCTAGTTGCCAGACACATGGTCATTAGCATTCAAACACACCTCACTTTCCATGTCAGGTCATCCACACAGCAAATGTTGTAACCCAGTTTCCTAGTGCTACCAGTTTTCATTAGCCTGGAAACACTAAGAACTCTTTATTTCATGCTTTCAGATATGAAGTTCAAGTCTGCAAGCAGTAGGAGCTGTGACTGAGCTAGAGACCCTGAGTGTAAGAGCTGGGTACTTTTTTTGTTCAAAAACTATCCTAAACCAAACCTAGCTTGAATCAGCTATAAACCAGGGCTACCACATCCCAGCTACCTATTTCATCTATAGAGACAAGTAATCATGATTTGTCCAGTGGGTATGTGACTCAGATATCAAGAACACTTTTCCCAGATACTTCTTTAAAGATTTGATGTCTGGTAGCCCTGGACAGTAGGGCATGGGAATCACTCTCTTTTTTCCTTGATCTTAAGCAGCACCATGTTCCAAATTTCAATGGCAAAATTTGAACTTATTTTTATTCAAATGAGATACTTTTTCAGCTGTTACTCTTTTCATTATAGGCATGCAACAACTGCCTTTCACAGGAAATAATTCTTAGACATTTACGTTTGAAAAACAGAACTGTAAATAATGAGCTCAGGGAGTGAGGACGTAAAATCATAGCTTTCAAAATTAAGTGATTTTTAAAGCCAAGCATGGTCACAAGCTCTTTCTGTAGGTGTAAGATTTTCCTTAAAAGCAACATTTTTTTTCACCTCTGTAGTTCTGAAGTGTGATTGATTGCATTTAAAAAAAAGTCAGAAGATTTTTTCTCTTTTCTGTGCTGTGGTTATGAATGGCAAGTTTCATCCCTGAAAGTTGTAAACTGACTAAGATATAAATCTTGCAAAAGCAGTGTTTAGAATAAGCACAATAATTCAGGCCTAACTATGTGGTCATAAATAGGATTCTTTAATATATAATAGGGTCCAAAGTTTCATAAATCTCATCATAAATCTCGTTCTGGTCTGGAGAAAATGGCAAGGTTCATTCTTAGATGTACTCATTTAGATTTATAATTTCTTTTAAACTGGTTCATAAGAACTTAGCCTCATATCATTAGTGAGTTCTGCAGGCAATATAAATCTTGCTTGGAACTTTTGCAGAAGGCAAATAATTTGTCCTAAAAACTCATGGCTATATTGAATCACTTTCTCACATCATTAAATTAATTTTGTTTTCTCTCAAAGTCTGTAAAATCCTTTCTCGCAACATTCTAGTCATTTCAGCCCTGCAAGAAAAATAACCATATAGAGAGATTTCACATTAAGTGACAGTAACACTAATACCAAAACAAGAAAAACAAAGCAACACAAATCTGAGGGTCCAGTCCCTTTTTCAGTATGCAACATTAGGAGAAATCAGATGTACGGATCAGTGAAGCAATTTGCAGGCAGGACTTTGAGAGTGAGAAAGCCTAGGATTTCCTGCCAGCTGTATCACAGAGCTCCTGTGAGATGCTGGTCTCATCATTCAAAGCTTGCAATGCTGCCAAGCCTAACTATGCAAATTAATTAACCAGCTTTTGCCTTCACCTACCTCTGAGATTAAAAAAAAAGACTGTAGGTACCTCTTGTTTCTTTGCTTTCTAGGCTGATAGGAGAGGAGTTCTGTTTTTCAGGTTACCACCACCACCTTCCAGAGTCACACACATATTTTATTCCTGAATATAATTTATATTCACATGCTATCTCTTGGCTTCAGGAGCTGGAGTGTTCACAAGAAATGTATTATGAGGTCTGCAGTGAAATCAAGAATTGGTAACTACTGTCTGTGGTGGGTCCTGCTTGAAATGAGAATGCTCTTCCACTTATTGCATCTGCTTCACATGGATTTACAAAGATTTAGTTCATGTTTGCAAGTCTCTGAACTGCTCAGAGAAAAGGTGTGATATCTGCACTGTGCACAACATGCTGTAATGTCTAGCTTTGAAGTCTGCTCAACTATTGGCCAGAGAGCTGATGAGACTTACCAAATTTCTAGAGCCCTTCATCAGCTCTATAAAATGAAAATAGCTGTATTTATGTAAATAGTAGACAAAGTGCCAGTAGATGGCACTTGAAAGTATTTACTATGTTTCCTATGCTTTATTGGGCCAATAAAAACATGTTCCTGTGTATGGCAAATGGTTTCCTCAATGCAGGTCTTCACATCAGCTTGTAACAAGAGTGGGGTCAGTTCCTGTGCTCTGTTACACCGGTGCACGTCAGTGTAACTCCACTTCACTTGCTAGAGTGGTGGTGGTGTAAATGGAGAGTCACGTTCAGCACTGCATGTCTGTCCTCTGCCTCTGGGATCTAACACATTACCCTTAACCTTCACACAGACCGAGCACCAGGCTTTTTGAGTACTGGCTTGCAGTGGAGACATGTTTTCTATAACATTGACTTTGTGGAATTGTATTTTTGTAAGATTTAACTGCATACAAAACAACTGTTAAGAAGGTCGTCTTTGATCTTTGCACAGACTTCCAGGCTTATTTTATTTTACTGCACTTTGAAGTAATTGTAAACAATGGTATGGAAATATAGAAGGAAATCTCTCTAGAGAAAGATGGGGAAATTGCTGCCATTGGAGAACCATAGTAAACAGAGCTACAAGGGACCATGAGAGGTAGTATACTGAAAGCATTTGATTTAGAATGGATTTGGGAAGATTACTGCAGCATAATAATGTCAAATCAATTTAAAATCATTCTTTTCAGCAGTATTGCGCTAAAAAGGAAGGGTGCATGTTTCTGAATGCCTGACCAAATAAAAAAAGTTGAGCATTTTCTATTGCAAAATAGGTTTCAACACATGGATTCTGCCTTTCTTCCCACTCATCACATTCCATGACTGTAACTTCAAAGAGTTATTGCACTTGTAGTTAGTGATTTCTTCTCAGAAATGCCAGAAAGAGTAGAATCAGACATGGCATACCACAAAATTTTATGCAGTGGTTTTGTAATGAGAGAAACAATATTGCTTGAAGTAGAAGAGGAAAATGGTCCTCTGGAGTGTTTTTTTACAGCAGCCAGGGAAAACTAGCAACACAGTGGAAAGTAATTTTGTGTTTTGACCTCTCAAATTCTTTTTAAAGCACTTTCATGTGCTATGAGAACTGAGCTGTCACCCCTGTATCAATTATTTGAATTCTCTAATCTCTTTCCATTACTCTGCCAAATCTGAGTTCCTTAATCCTTTCCCTTATTGGAGGGGAAAATCTATCCTGCACCCATAGAGATTCAGGTGATATTGAAAAGCTGAAGAGAGAACCAGTGCACTTATTTGCCTTTCTTTTAATGATGAATCATGAAAGTGAGAAACTGCCTCTGAGCATTAAGGAAAAGGAAGAAGGCACGGCACAGGGGTGAGCCTGTTTTTATGCAACCTGCTGTGGACCATAAATAATTCTGCTTTCGGTAGCAGTGGCACAGCGACCAGTGCCACTGAGAGCAGAGTCAGGCCTCTTCAGCACGTCTCATCTCTACCACAATACATGTATGAGGGCAATTTACATTTTATTGCCATTGTAGATGTACTACTCTTCCTACATTGCTTAGAGTCAGACAGTAAAGATCTTACAAAGCAGCACGAAAACAAGAGAATCAGGCAATAACTTAGCCACTGAAGCATATTATCCCAGTTGTAAGACATTGCAGAGTTTTTAACCTTTTTCTTTCTTTTCTGAAATGCTCCTTGTGGACCCAGGGAGCTGCCATGACAGACTGTAGCACCCAGGACATCTGATACTTCTGGAAGCCCAGGAAAACTTTCTGCCTTCGTGAACAAATGAACAAAATATCTGGCCTTTCATTTGGAGGAAAAGATCACTGCAAACCAAATCTTGTAGCCAAAGGGGCCCCTCTGTGGTCAACAGGCTTTCTGATTCATTGGCAAGGTGAAGAGGGGCCTTCCCACACTTTTTCTAGGAAAAAACAAGTGAACATGAAGCAATTTCTGTGAACCAGCAGAAGCTGTCAAGTCCTGAAAATGGGAGAGCTAATCATTGCAGACATACCTGCACTGGAAACTGAGGAAGGGTCTCAGGGCATAGATCCACCCACCCTTCTAAGGGTCTTGGGCTAAATAAGGCCAAGCAAGCACAAGATACTGGTTTTAATGACAACAGGCAAGTTGAAAGAAGCAGTGCCTAGATTTCCATAGTGGACAAGAGCATCTGAGGGATAAGAATTGGAATATTTCCTCTAGCAAGGGCTTCCAAACCACAGTACATCAGCCACTTTGAAGTGGACAGAGACAGGACTTGCCTCCGCTAGTGGTGATTCGGCTGAAAGAGTTGGTCTCTGACTCTCACTGCTGATGGTTCCTGACCAGACGAGAGTTAATTCTGTGCTCCATATCCACCCAGGGACAGGCTGTACCTGGATGTCTTCCACTCTGAAAATGAAAATACAAATGCTAGCTCCTCAGCTGAAAATACAGATGCTAGCTCTGCTCCTCTCCTTGCCTTATCTCCACTGTATTGTCCTGCTTTTTGTTACCCTAAGCACAGAGAGAATCTGCAGTGGGACTCAAGATCTGGGCTAACATACTCACACTGAGCAAGACCCAGGGTACAGGGGGAGGCTGTGAAGCACTCTGGAGCTTTTCAGGAAGCTGGATTGGATCAGAGTTGAACTGATGTTTCATTTACAGCCTTAAGTTATGGGATTCCTAATTTTTGTATAATATTAAATTTGCAATTGCAGTTCCTGGGTCATTTTGTACAGTAACAAACAGACCCTCTCAACTGTAAAAATGGGACCACTTTGTTGCATTTTTCAGCACAGCTGAAATTCAACTCCACAGCTTTCACTGACTGACATGCCAAATCCTCATTTATAGAGGCAAAATTGATTTGAAGGTTACCCATAGGTGAATGGTTGTAGGATCACGCCCACCAAAAGCACATTTTAGTTTAACTTGCGCTTGCATTGTCTTTAGTCTGTCCTGGTATCCTTGCTTGCTGAAACTGCAGCAAGGTACAATGTTAAACTAAAGTGTATGTATTTTTGTCTCCACAGCTGTGAAAAGAAAAGTCACGAACATTTTGCTGTCGATAAAGCAGAATCTTCTCAGAGAATAGTCTGCCAGTGGCAACACACTGAAATATTGAAAATGAAAGTGCAGCAGGTATATAGATTTTGACAGAAAATGAAATTAAAGCAGACAGTTCTATCTCCTTGCCCTCTCAATTACTTCTGTCAATGATATATTCAAATCAATCAAACTATGTTAAGTAAAACAGAAAAAGAAATTGCATCAACTGTACTTGGAACTAACTCCTGAATCTTCCAAATTGCTTTTCTTAAATGAAGAAATAAGTTTTTCCCAGCTCTCTTCAGGGTGAAATTTTTCTCTATCAGATGAAAAAGTAATCGAATGGACAATATGATAGGGTGCTGCTGCTTGCAGGGTCCTTTTATCCACCTATATGCATATAAATGGTGCTGTGACAGCCACATGCTTCTTTTAACCAGGACTGATCCTCCTTTTCCCACCATATCTATCAATCACTAGTGATGTCTTTATCGTCAAAACCCTTCTTTGTCTGGCAATACCTGATCTGTGATAACCACCAATTTTTTGTCCTTAAGAATCATACCACTGTTGTCCTCCACTGCTTTGTTGCATTCAGGCTGTGTTTCTGAGCTTATCATAAAACGAAAAGCTGCTCAGTCTAGGACCATCTATTTGAGAAATGCTCAGACACCACCTAGAACAACACACTTTTTATTGGGAGAATGGCAGAAACATGCCCCTGCACTAGTGCTACTGCAATGCAAACAATATTCATTCCAACTGTCGTTTGAGTTGCACTCAAATTTACTTCACAGATTGTTCCTGCAGGAGTACATCCCAGCCTCCCTAAGGATCCTGTTGCCTAAACAACAAGAACGTTTGCTGCAGGGAGGATTGATTCTTTGAGCGATCCCCTTGGTGTAGGGTCGGGAGCTGTGTGAACAACAGCAATTCCAGGGGTAGGTTTCAGAAGTCGAGGAGTTAACAAAACTTTAATTACCTACTGCTCAGAGTTTTATTAATGAGTACATGTTTCCATTTCTACAGGATCTTTTCAACATGGCTGGGCATATGTATTATTTGCCTAGTAATCTTCAAAAGGTGTGAATTTACTGATGTTGATTTACCAGTGGCAAGGGGTGAGATGGGATGAAAGGAGGTGAAAGGCTGAGGGGGTTGATCCTCCTCTGTTAACACCAGTTGTTTCAAGGCAGGTAATAGGGCCATTGCTGTCCTACCCTTCAGGCTCAGGTTGGAGCTGAATTTGTCGCTCTTGAAAGGAAAGACAGACATTGCTGTGGTCTGAACTCAGCTGGTTGGAGCTGGTTTCTTCAGGAAGTGTTGCAGTCATGGAGAGCACATTGGTTGTGACGGTCCTCACAGACTTTCATTGCAGTGTTTTTGTCCTGTATCCAGCATCCCTCTGCATGCTGTGTTATAACACTGATCTGCATTCAGTGGCAGGGTCTTGAGGTTGTGCAGAAATTTTGCAAATTTACTGGCAAGGCTCCAGAGAGAGTTCAAAAGAGGCAGATAATATTCATTAGCACATCAATTCAGTAAAATAGTGCCTGTATTCATTCCAGGCCATGAAAATTAGCTGGATGTTTCTCTTCTCACACTTAGCAGTACAAAGCTCAATGCTTTCAGACCCAAGTTGCTCTAAAGATACCATATTTTATAACACCAACACAAATTTTCTTGATTGACCCAGTCTTCCAAGCACTTATTTGAAGCTGCCTGACCTGACCTGCTTTTCATTTCTAAACCAATCTGATGTTTTCGTGAATCTAAAATCTCGGTTTCCAACTCTGAGTATCCCCCATGTGAAATTAGACATACCTCCTTCAATGCTTACAATCAGAGCAGAATTCACACCATTATGATTCACTGCTGAAATCTTGCAATGACTAGATGACCCTGTCCAGTGTTATAGCTCTGTCCCTGGCACTTGTGAGGAAGGAAGAGACATTAGGCTATCTTCTCATCTGATTACCTTCCCCATGGCAGTTACCAAAACTTCAGGGTGGATAGAAGTAGGGGATAGAGCAACAAGCCAGAGCTCTGCCTGTCCTTGTTCTGCTTTTCTGCTCCTGAGGGGGCTCTTCTAAGGAAGTCTGAGAAGATCAAAAAGAAGTTGAGCCTTTACTATTTCACAACTTTAGATACATTGTTGTAAAAATAGATTATTTTTAGTGGCAGTATCAGAATGATGCAGTTCACTTCCCTCAGTTCCACTGCATGAGGTTCATCCCCTTATTTTAAGCATCTTATTTATCTACAAACACCTGGTGAAACAGCCCTCTGATGTAAGTGCTTCAGTGACCTGCATTGTCAATGGAAAGGTATAAGAGACTTCGAGGAATTCCAGAGAAAGAGAAAAAGAAAGACCCTTCTCCAACATGTTCATTTGGGTGCAACTGATTCTCCTTGGCCCATTTCCACTTCTGAGACATGGGGGAAAAAACAGCCTCAAATTAATTTTTTTTAAACTGGTGGGGGTTTTTTGTGTGTGTGGGTTTTGTTGGTTTTTTCTTTTCTCCCCAATGAAAACTTAGAATATCTTCCTTGATGACAACTCTTTTACTTCCTCCTTTGCCATAGATCCAGCTAATTTTCCAATTCACCCTCATTTTGCCAAAACACACTTTGTTTCTTAGTCTGCCCTGTGTCCGTTCTGTCTCCCTCTCCTGTTTTTCTTATTCTCCCGCCGCTTTCCTTGGTCTCCTTCCCCTCAGTGTAAAATGTGTTTGTGCTTCTCCCTTGTATCAGGACCCACTCCTGACTAGCTGCAGGCTCCTCTCATGGTCCCTTCATCTCTGAGAGTTCATTGAAACATTGCTTTATTTTGCAGCCTGAGTTCTTCTCTACCAGTCTTGTGTAAGGACCATCTGCAGCCTCAGAGATGCCCTTTGCATGTTTCTCAGATGTGTTGAGATTCAATGCCTCTTGGTGTACCATCAGTGACTCTGGCCATGTCCTTAAAATGTCATTCCTTGGAGTCTGTGACTCCAATTTCTTCCTCAGTTCTCCTTTTACCCTGGTTTGTGAGCCAAACTAACACCAGCTAAATCTTAGTGGCAGGGCAAGTGGGCATGGTAGGGCACAGCTCCCATGGGAAGGAGTGGAGTTCGCCAGCTGGATCCATTGAATGGGACTGAGCAGACTGTGTATGAACCCTTTCCTTTTCCCCTCTTGTCCTCAGAGAGCTGCAGCTTTGCAGGTGAAGGGAAGGGTAGTCATCTCTAAAGCCAGTGCAGAGAATGGTGGTGTCCAACCCAGACAGTTCCTGGTGAGATGCTTGGAAAGCAGCTGTGCACAGAGCCCTGTCTGCTGCATCCTTTTAGCCTGGACAGCGCTGAGCTGCTGCTTTGGAATGGGAGGCTTTTCTCTTGTTCTAGTATTATCTGTGGCAGGTATATATCTCTTTGCTTTGAATAGTACCTTTGCATGACACATCATGTCATGCAAAACATGAAGTGAGGGAAATGTGACAATATTAATGGAAATTAATTTTATGGGATCCAGGAAGAAGACAATAATTTTAAAAACTCAAACTCAGACTGAAACTAAAAATAAATTAGTGTTTCATGTCCTCTGAGTAGACCCATTTGAAAGTCTGGTTGCTGTCTATTATACATGTAATAACTCAGTCTTCAGCTTTCAAACAGGATGAAGTTAACTGAGCAGGTCTTTTGTCTGTCTTACAATACCCAAGCCCATTTCACATCTCCAGTTGAAGACAAGATCTGTCCTGACAGAGACAAATGCTTACACTGAGGTCAGTACAGGATAAGCCCTCTGTCAGTGCTGTCAGCATATATGAATTTTAGGGTAGAACTCATCTAAAGGCTACAGGTGAGGAATTCCATGTTGGGTATTATGCTTATCTCCTGACATGAAATGCCTTTGCATATCAATCATTTTTCCTGGACAGGTCTGAAGTTTGGGGGTCACAATCAATAACTAAAACAAACAACACTACAAGCACCAGTAAATAAAAGACTCACAAAAGAATTTCTGTCACAAATCTGACAGCTATTGTACGGATTATAACAGTCTTACTTTATACAACTTAAACCATTTGTTTGCAAGGCCTCTGAGCACTGACTAGAATGAAGTCTCAACAGTCTTAAAATGTTAATTCCTCATCTTTTTCCTAACACATGATTGGAGTTATTTGGAAATGATAGTTTTGGATTCACTAGTTAGTGATAACTTTATTTTTAAAAAGTAATTACAGAGTTTCTGAATTATATGTACTGGCACTTGTTTAGCAAGGGTTTTTGACAAAAAAAAACCCCATTCCTCCTCTTGTATTCAAAAATGTCTAATGAAAGGTGGGTGTTGCCAGGAGAAAACAGCAAACTATTACAAAACTAGGATTTAACAGTAGTGGTGGAAAAACAGAACAATGAGAAAACTTGTCTGACAAACTAGGTGCACTGTTGGTGCAAACTGGAGTAATCTTTTGGGCTTTACAGAGTTGTAAGGAATGTCTTCAATGACAAGCTGGGCACATTAAATTCCCTTCCCCACTTT
The DNA here is from genome assembly GCF_000696875.1 of Nestor notabilis. Classification (NCBI taxonomy): domain Eukaryota; kingdom Metazoa; phylum Chordata; class Aves; order Psittaciformes; family Psittacidae; genus Nestor; species Nestor notabilis. Next base: position 101,718 of record NW_009931612.1, on the reverse strand, counting down.
TAGGTTAAAGACAAAAAAATAGTAGCCAGCAACATGTGGGTACAGTAGATTGTCTGTCCCCACATAGGTACAGTAACCATAGCTGCTTGGGATTGAAAGGTTACATCCTAAAGACATTTCAAAGAAAACAAAGCCCAGGCAAACCGGCCATTCTCCTTTGTACTATCCTGGTTTGGCAAATGTCTAACACAACACTTCTCGTCTGTTTCTTTTGACATGAAAGCAGAACAGTAGATGGCATCACTTCTCATGAAGGAACAGGGAGCTATCCTTGTAGAAGATTAGATATGCAACCACGTGTGATCAAAATACAAATGGCATCTCTGTTCCACAGTCTTACAGTCCTGGTGCTGACAAATGGTGCAGACGTACTCAGAAAAAGAGGCAAAGGATGAAGCTCTGGTCTGTTTTCATTTTATCTCACACCACAGAACAAGCACAATGGAGCCTTTCACTGTGATCATAGAACAGTTTCAGTTTGGAGCCTTTCTTTTTTTTTGGTTATAAGGCAGGTGGATCTGGGTAGAAAAATTCAAACCATATCAGTAACATATGAGATAAAATGTAAGCAGAACATCTGGTCCATTTGTTCACATGTATTCAGCTACAACAGGATGCCTAATATTCTTGATGGAACCCAAAGGATCCCCAGCTGATAGTCATCCTCCCAAAAAAACAAACCCAAAGGATCCCAAGCCCAAAGGATTCCAAGCCCAAAGGATTATCTGCTGGCTGACTTTGCAACAAAACTGTCTAGGGGTGCTCACACTCACCAGAACAATGTCCCAGCTGTAGGAATAGTAACAAAGAACTAAAGGGTGTAGCTGCTCTAGCTAGATCTGCGTGAGCATTTCTGTCCCTGAAATAGAGATATGCAGCACTTGTGAATAATCTAGGCTTAAGGTGGCATTACTCATAATATCCTTTCTTGAGCAAGAGATAAAAGGAAAACAGAAAAAGGTGAAGAAGGCAGCAAGAACCACAGAATGCAACTCCATGTACAGAACTATGATCCCTGGGAAGAGTACAGGATTAAAAAAATGACAAAAGATTTGAGTTTGTTTATCTATTGGATTAAGACCCATATAGTGGTTCCCATCCCAGGTGGAGGAGATTTACTTTGGCTGGCTCTGCAAAACCTTGTGAGCCAAAATAACCAAGGTTAAGCCGGTACTGGGTCTATAGCTCAACCAAAAGTGTGTCTCTTTGATTTTACTGGAGGGTCCCCTCCCATACCCCTTAATTAATTTCAAGTTATGTAGAGCTTTTCCAAAAGATTCTGCAGGTTGGGCAGTCCTGATATTTCAGCCATCGTGGGGCAATTTCCAAGGCATTCAGGCAATGCTTAGTCCTACTGGAACCCGTTTTCACAGTGTCACTAACAGACTTGCAGTGTGCACTATCATCATGAGCAGCCCTCAGGAGGTGACCAAGACGGAATAGATGCAGGAAGGGTATTTTACCCTTGATATCAAGTAGCCTTTTGCTAAATTCTTTCCCTCTATTTTTAGTAGCAAATGGGAACAGAATGAATGCATGTGGTAGAGTGTGAAATAATTACTTTATGTGACATAAAAGAGGAACAGTTTTTTCTTTGCTTAAAATTTATCATTTTGTTTTGAACAGTGTTGGCTTGATATCTGTAGTTTCAAGGAAGGCTGTTCAAGTCTGGAGAATTTTTTTGCCCAGCAGTACTATGTATCTTCATAAAGCCAGCAATGTAGCTGCAACTCAAGGCTCATCTTTCTTCCTCTCTTTGAAATATCTAGTTAGAAAGGAAATCAGTCAGGAAGGATTGCAATAAAAAGATTAATTATAGCAGAGCACTTATAATGCAATGGTAAGAATTGTGCTGACCCTGTTGGATATTGATATGATTGGGAAGAAGAATGATCAGGAGGCCCACAGAGTTTCTTTGAGATCAGAAGCAGTGCTCATCAAAGAAAGATCTCATCTGTACAGAGATCCCCCATGTGCTTCATCACTGGCTTTTTATGGAGACTCCAAACTTCACTGGGTGAAATGATCTCATTATATTGGTGGTTGCTAATACTTGTAAGTGGGATTAACACAAAGCCTTAGCTAGATTGTAGCAAACCACACAGATCTGACCCATAAGGATTATACAAAAGCACTGTAAAAACCATTATGTGTGCCTGAGTACCTTCTCTGTAAATAACAACAGAGAGTGACATCAGTTCCTAGGGGCTAATTAGCTCTGCCTGTGGTAGGAGAGAGAGAGAGGAATAGGGGGCACTGAGGAGGATGTGGTATTATGATCAACGAAGACTTGATTGAACTTGACCTCTGCTTAAGGATAAGTTAAGTCCTTTTCAACACCAGACAAATAAAATGTTCGGGGGGGTATTAAAAAAAAAAAGTCTTTATTTTTTAGAGTTACCTGAAAACTGTGCAGAAGAACTGGTAGAACAAGTAGCAGAATGTACTCTTACCAGATCAAAGGGCATTCATAGGATACAATGAGAAATTTTAATAGATGCATTTTCCTGAGTTTCTTCAACCTATGTATTGGTTTATATTCTAAAGTGCCATTGTTTGCAAAGCCAAAATTCACTTCAAAATGGGATAATGTGCTTTTCACAGACCTGAATATTCAGGATTGCAGAGTAAAAAGAGTACCACTGAAATGCTAGCAAAATGTATATGAACAGTTCCACAGTGTGGAAGGAGATTAGGTATACCCTTGATACACACCAGTGAAATATCAAAACATCTCTTTCAGGTCTCCACTGTAGTTGTGACGACCAGAGAATCTGAATTATGCTGTCCTCCAGTCTCGTCTGTCACGCTTTTTTTGGCACTTTGCAGAAAGTAGATGGACCAGAGTTCACACTTGTGAAGAGGTCTGATGGAATTGCAGAAACAAAGGTACTTGCTGGAATCCAGTTCCCCAGATAATATTGTGGTGGGTTGGCCCTGCCTGGTAGCCAGGTGCCCACCCAAGCTGCTCTATCACTCCCCTCATCAGCTGGACAGGGGAGAGAAAGTACAAAAAAAGGCTCATGGGCCAAGATAAGGACAGGGAGACATCACTCACCAATTACTGTCATGGGCAAAATAGATTTAAGTTGGGGAAATTATTTTAATTCATTATCAATCTAATCAGAGTAGGATAATGAGAAATGAATCTTAAAAACACCTTCCCCCAACCCTGCCCTTCTTTCCAGGCACAGCTGCACTCCTGATTTCTCTGCCTCCTCCCCAACAGCAGCACAAGGGGATGGGGAATTGGAATTGTGGTCAGTTCATCACATGTTGTCTCTGCTGCTCCTTCCTTCCTAGGATTAGGACTCCTCACGTTCCTCCCCTGCTCCAGCATGGGGTCTTTACCATGGGAGACAGTCCTCCATGAACTTCGCCAACGTGAGTCCTTCCCACAGGCTGCAGTTCTCCACGAACTACTCCAGTTTGCACCCATGGGGTACAGTCCTTCAGGAACAGACTGCTCCAGGGGGGGTTCCTTCCATGGGGTGCAACTCTTCCGGAGCAGACTGCTCCAACGTGGGTCCTCTGTGGAGTCACAAGTCCTGCAGCAAACCTGCTCCAGCGCGGGCTCCTCTCTCCACAGGGCCACAGGTCCTGCCAGGAGCCTGATCTAACGCGGGCTTCCCATGGGATCACAGCCTCCTTCGAGCACCCCCCTGTTCTAGTGTGGGATGCATCATGGGCTGCAGGTGGATGCTCTGGTGCCTGGAGCACCTCCTTCCCTTCTTCCTCACTGACCTGGTGTCTGCAGGGCTGTTTCTGTCACATATTCTCACTCTTCTCTCTGGCTGCCATTGCTCCTGCACAGTAACTTTCCCCCTTCTTAAATACATTATCCCAGAAGCACTAACACTGTTGCTGATGGGCTCAGACTTGACCAGCGGTGGGTCCATCTTGGACCTGGCTGCAGTGGCTCTATCAGACACAGGGGAAGCTTCTGGCAGCTTCTCACACGAGTCACCCCTGTAGCCCTCCCCTGCTACAAAAAGCTTGCCATGCAAGCACAATCCAAATATGTAATACTCCTTGTCTCAGAGGGCATGTACCAGATGCCTGCATGTCATCCTGCAAACAACCATGCACTCCCAGCAGCTTTATGAGACAAGGCACTGGTGGATTTTATTCTTTGATAGCAATTTATTTGCCTGAAGTAGTTCATTTCTGCCAAAGGTAGCCCATGGTGTTCAAATGGGGGAAAGCTGATCATTAATGGTAATTTGTTTTGATCTTTATGAGAATAGAATTATAGTGGGAGGTGTGTGTGTTTTAATTGCCTTCTAGCTTCTCCAAGGCAGGCTAATATTGACTAATATCGATTAAGTGGGATGAAATACACTTCCAAGTTTTTTCTCTGAAGGAGAAAGCATACTGGTTCATTTATTAGGTAACACACTGAAAAGAGGCCTGTTCCCAGACCACCTATTGCTCAAATATCAATAACTCCTCCCTTACTGGAAAATCTTTTTTGTATTTTTCTCCTTTTAGTGAAACTGCTTCCCAAAAGAAAAGCACTAATGGGGAGGGGTTTAGAACTCCATTTGAGATATTTATAAAACGAGTGGGCTGTGTTGGGCTGTTTGTCACAACCAGCCCTAATGTGGACTCCATAAACCCATTCTCATAACGTAAGAAAGCCACAGGGTTATTTGCAAAGGTCACACTGTGGTCCCAGGGAAAGAAAACCAGCTTAAACACTGGCTTTCTAATTAGCAAATGCTACTTCAGGTTTATTGGTTTGAAATAAAGCATCATTAAAGTCAATTGAAACAAACTTTCAGACCACATTTGGTTCTTTTTTGTTTCTAGGTAGTGAGCTCTTGTAATCTTCTAAGGTCTTCATCTCTAGTACATTAAAATTCATTAAATACATTAAAATACTTCTAAAACAGGTCCTTTAACTGTGAGTAAATCTGAGTTTGGTCACCTTGTTGCCTTATTGATGGTTGTGACATGGAAGCCCAAAAGAGGTGGAATAGGTCTAACGAGTTCAAAATAATATTTATCCAGCTTCATAGCTCATCAGCGGATGGCCCAGATCAGAACTACCTGATGCTTATAGAAAATAGCAACCTGCAGATCTCATTTCAAAGATAAGACAGTTTTGCTCTTCCAAAATGATGCTTCTGATTCAGTCACATTAACACTGGTTGGTTTGGAACAAAGGTTCACATGACTCTTCTTTGTGTCCCAGAATATAATGGTTTTATTCCAGGATATGTATTTTTTACATATATTCAGGAAAAATACTAGGGTGGAGTGATTGTTTCAGAATATTGTGATTTATTTTGGAATGAAGTGTTCACTTACTCTGGGAAGGTAATGCCATGCACTCTCTGGCAATTTACAGTCCTATTTATTTTTATTTTAGCAAGGAGATACTGGTTCAGGAGAGAAGATTTACAAGTCATCACTACATTTTATGTGAACTTTAATTTTATTCCTCAGCAGTTCAGCATGAAGAAATGCCTGTTTCTGCAGCTGAAAAATTGTGTGAACAGTTGTATTTGATAGCTGTTAACAGGAGGTTGGAGGTCACACATCAGTCTGAAAAAATAAGGACATCCATAGTGGATAATGTGCAGGAACCCTCCAGGAATCAAATACACTCAAATCCATACTCCAATGGAGCCTGTAACTACTTTCTTATTAATTCCTGGAAGTTTGAGGCTGCATGCCTGTATAACACAGATTTCTAGTAAGGCCTTCTGGGTGGTACTACTCGTCAAAGGAAGAGATTTAGAGTACTTTGTATAGGAGTTTGTTTACTCCTACATATGAGCACAATTGGAGTAAACCAAAACAAACCAGCTTTTTGTTATCAATCAAATTAAAATTTTGATAAATATTTTGCTTTTTTTTCTGTCAAATGCACTTTGGGATATATAACTTCTGGAAAGGACATGTCTAGTATAGATTGCTACAGGTAGCAGAGAGTTGCAAGAATGTGGAATTATAGGGAGCATTTGTCATACTGTGGCATTATAATATCTCATATTTACTTTTGTTAGTCTGTCTCACTGTAATATCCAGATCCTTCATGCTGCTGTATGCATTCTTAGAAAAGCATGCCACTCTCAGTAAAAGTGATGGAAGTGATAGTGACAGAAGAAAAGGTAAAACCCTGCACAGGCAGATTGTATTAAGGGTTAGGTGTATTATCTGTTATCATTAAAATAACTATACATTATCCATTTCTAATGTGACCAAACCCAAGCTAATTTGAAAGTAAAGTATGATGACACACAGAAAATGGGATTTTCTGAAGTGTTCTCTGTGGTTTGAGTGAGTAGTTTTGATAATTCCAAATAATTTCTAATGGATGCTGAAATAAACCTAAAAGCAGTAAAAAATGAGTTCTCACTGGGAACCCTTCCAACCACATTTACACCTGTGTTGTTATAAATGATCATTGATTCTGAGTACCCACCAAGAGAGTTGGGTTTTTTTGCTTTTGGAGAGTGAATGCTACATGTCTGTCTGCTTCCAACAGAAAAAGTGAGTAGGACAAAGGATAGCACCCAGAATCCCTCTTATTTCTGAAAACATTGGTCTGAATGAACACAGTTTGCAGTTTAGACTTCACACAAGTGGTTTTGCCCAGGGATTTCTCCCACCAAGGTGTGTGCAAGATCATAGAATCATAGGATAGTTTGGGTTGGAAAGGACCTTCAGATCATCTAGTTGCAACCCATCTGCATTGGCCAGGGACACCTCTCACTAAACCATGTCACCCACGACTCTGTCCAACCTGGCCTTGAACACTGCCAGGGATGGAGCATTCACAACATCTTTGGGCAACCTGTTCCAGTGCCTCACCACCCTCACTGTGAAGAACTTCTTCCTTATATCTAACCTAAACTTCCCCTGTTTAAGTTTGAACCCATTACTCCTTGTCCTATCACTACAGTCCCTAATGAAGAGTCCCTCCCCAGCATCCTTATAGGCCCCCTTTGGATACTGGAAGGCTGCTATGAGGTCTCCATGAAGCCTTCTCATCATGAATTCCTTTTAAATTCTTCCTCAAAACCCATTTCCCCAAGGAAAATCTATGGATTACTCTTCAGAACCTACAGGACCAGCTTTTAAACTTTTTCTTCAATCCTTCTTCCTACCAGCCCTAAAGAGCTTTTCCTGGTCACCTATTGCATGCACCCTCACATTTCTGAGACATGCTGTAGCTCCCATTGAACCTGCTGGGCAGTAACTAGCACAAACCTGCTCTCATGGGACAGTGGGATTCAGAGCACTACAAAACTCGGCCACTGTTGTAACAGGCCACCAGACCTTTCTGTGAAGGTTGGGGGTTAGTTTTGTCTGTTGGAAGTGCACAGGCTTTGCCTTGTGGTCTGTTTCCATGACTGTGGGTTGGTGTTTGTCTGGAGAGTTGGTTGGTCCTATCTCTGCTCTCTCTCAGCACCATCCATCAGATTGGCCCCTGGCATTCCCTTTCCTTTCAGCTCTGCAGGTAGGGGAATGGAGAGCCAGGTGGGTCCCAAATCTGATAGAAGAGGCGGGCATCCAAAAAGCATAGGTGAAATTAAGGCAGCTAGCTCTGCTGATTTGCACCTTCACTTCTCAGGCATGGGGCCTATCAAATACATGAGTTTTATCCGGTTATTGCTTTCACAATTCAACCAAGCTCTGTGAAAAATGTGATTATGGCTGCCACTTTCCCCCTAAACGTAACAGAAAAATGAGAAGCTTCCACCTTTTCCCTCATTTATAATATCTGACTGGGTCAGAGTGCTCACGCAGAAGTGATAGAATCAGGCCAGTTATCTTCTCCACCTGAGACAATCCAGACTCAGACCCTATTTCTGTAGTTCAGCAGTGAGGTCCACCCGCAGGAAGAAGGGCTAACTGTTTCCCAGGGCCTGCTCTGAAGTCCTTTTCTGTGGTTTGCATTGCACAGGGGCAAAGGTGGTAACTTTCTGAAGTGAGTAGCTCAGTATGTTGTGTGCTGTACTGGCAGGTGCCCGTTTTACTTCTCTGCCCAGCTTAGCAGCCTTGTGCTCCCCAGCATAACACAGGCTGTCTGGGGGCTCAACACTATGCTTTTCAGGGCAGGCTGTTCCAGATCTGGGCATAGCAAAGCCTTGTTTAAGATGTCCAAAGCCTTTATCCGCAAAAAGAAGGGTACTGAAGAGGACCAACTAACCGACCCCCTTTCATACTGATTCTTGCTATTGGGTGAAGTTAATCAAGACTGAATAGGTCAAATTGAGCCAACTAAGTTCAAGATTTGACAGTAGCACTGGCAGATGCTGGCATTACCTATATTCTCTGCACACTGGGTGTCCTATGGGACTGTGGGATGGAGGAAATACTGCTTCTTCTCATTTCCCAGCTGTTGTCCTTCCATGAACATTATAATTTCTCTGCCTTCTTCAACTAATCCCTAAAATTTCTCAGCAATCCTTTCTGAGACCACTCTCTGGGTTTCTTCCTGGGTTTTTTGTAGTTGTTGTTTACTCTCACTTTGAAATTTTTCTTGTTTCCAATAGCCCAGAGTGAGAAATTTTAGTCATTCTTGTTAAAAGGAAAATTGGATTAGAAAACTAACAGTTTTTTTCACACACCTTAAATAATGGAATATCACTGAGGGACTCTGGATGTAGAAAACATTAAAAAAAGTATCGCTTTTAAAGGGAAAAACCAGTCTTTTCAGGGTTCTAAGGGTTAAGTGCTTATTGGGAAAGAGAAGTTGCCTTCTCCCCTCTAATGCCAGTGTAAAAGAAGAGCCTGGCACAAGTTGTGTTGCTGTGGCATAAGCAATAAACATGGAAATGAGTGATTATTTTAGCAGACTTCCCCAATACAGTTACCTGCATCCACCTCTGGCTTCCTTCTTGCAATTCACAGGCAAAATGCTTCAATGCTCTGCCTGTGAATGAAAGGCTTATGTTTCATAAAGGACATCTAGCACCTGTTGCCAGCAGAAATTATAAAGATGACAGGCTTTCCCACATGAAGACACACTCCTGTCATGATTTTATAATCATTACTTTATTTAAACAGGACAAAAAACCTCCTCCTCCCTTGCAGTACGGCTGCAGGATCAGATGCTGATATTAAAAGCTGCATTACTTATTTGGCCTTTTTTCCTCATCTCTTCTAATGTGAAACCTACACAGGACTCTGAACTTAGAAAAACAAAATGCTTAGTAAATAAAAGAAGACCTTTTGTTCTCATTAAAAAACAAATTGAACACCTGCATTCTGAGCCCTTGAAGAGCAGGAGTCCAGTGTGGGGCTGCACAGCCGTGTGGAAACAGCTGCCTGGGCTGAGACTGGGATATGAGAGGCAGCTCATAACATGGTCTTAATGTCACTGTATCTAATTTTCCCAGTTGTATTTTCCTTTCTCAGGGGAGAAGTGCCACAGTACTGCCCCTACCACTCATGTCCATCGCGTCTCATAGGAGGGAGCCTTTGCTCTGTTTATCTCCTGCCTCTTCTAGCACAGACTCGAAGCCTGCTGGATTGGTGGAGGCATTGCCATGGCTTCAGGGAACTTAGGTCTGGCTCTGCAGAGGTGGAGGCTCAAGTCCCTGCAGTGACTTTTATTACTATTATTGCTATAAAACACTGGTTATTTAGTTCATTTTTCTGTCAGATCTCTGCTGGGACTGCTGTTCAGCCCTGATTTCTGTGATCAGCAGAAGGCCTAACTGCATGATCTAGCTATTGCTAGTCTTTCTGTCACTGACTATTTCTTTATTTATTTATTTAGCCAAAGGATGGAGATCTAGAAGAGTAATCAAACATTCTCTAATGGTGGAAACTGTTCCTGCAGGAAGGTGGACTGCTTTCTAAGAAGAGAAAGAGGGAATTACCAGTCATCAAAAAGTATGCTGCAAGGGGGATTTGCAAAGAGAGCAAGATGTTCTTTATCTCCACTTCATCCAGTTTTGTGTGTGTGTATGGGAGGCAGGCTGCAGCCAGCCTTATGCTCCATGCTGGTGCAACTGAAAGCCGCCGGAGGTCAGCCCAGCTTTTTCCTTGGTTGAAATGGGTTCTGTCACAGCATGAGAGATGCGGAGCCATATTTGATCTCCCTCTTGTCTCTTCCAGCATCACTGAACTGGAGGCTACTCTCAGGCTGCAAAGAAGCCAGGGAAGGAGCCCGAGCCGTGCAGGGAGGCAGGAGTAGAAGAGTCAGTTCTCTTTCCTAATAATAACTGTGAAATAATTTACAAGGAGCCATCTGATTTCATACATTTGCCTACCCGTGGAATGTTCTCCAGAAAGCAGTTTTAATTAAAAAATGCAAAGAACCACTTTTATGAAGTGCGAAAGAAATACTTTATTATTGCTGACGCCCAGATGAGTGAAGCCATTTGGAATGTACACCATGAAAGTACCGCTGGTTACAAGAAATATCTCTTGTTCCTCATACCCCCTCCCCATATCTGAGACACAGTGATGACTTCAAAAGCATGTCTTTGTCTTTTCCTATCATGAGAAAACCTGAACACAGATATTTTTCTTTTTCATGAACAGACACAGTCAGGTTGCTTCTTGGCTACCTACATTCACTTATAACACATAATAGGCCAGAGCCCAGAAAGTTTATCTGCATGCAAAAGTCTCCTACATCACAAGCAGTTCCACCCTATTTTAAAATTATAAACATTTTTACTCTGTTTTGAGAAAAATGGCCTGAGATTTGGTTTTGGCTGGCACCCGCTAGAGAGTGCAGTTCTATCTCTGATGCTCAGACTGCTCTGTGATGTCACCTTCAAAGCAAATAGGAAAAAAGGTTACATCCTTGAGCAGGAGGCACAAGAAATGTGAACTAAAGAAGACAAGTTAATCAGGTTTTGATTTGCTAAGCTATAAGAAGAAAAGAAAAAATCTAACTGACTGTCTGTCTATATGACCAACCATCTCATTCTTTCAGTGTTTTAAGGAGCTTGGATTTTACCTTGCTAAACCAAACTCAGATCAGCATTACAAAATTAAATGTAAGAAAATAAATACAAGGATCTTAAGCAGAAGGAAAGCTACACAATTTTAGCAGGAAAAAAAAAGTGGATGAAAACCTGCAAGACTGAGTACAAAAAAGTATCAAAAATAATTTCAAAGCAGATGTGTTAAAATTGCCATGACAGCAGCCTTTCAACTGTGTGCTGAAGAAACGGGAAAGTTACTAATGATGCTCCTGATATTTCTGCTCTCAGAGTCTGGAGATCTGGTTTCAGCTTCAAAGGGAATGATGCTCACACCTTCTATTCACAATATAAAGCTCTCTTCATGCTCAGTCTACAAAGCAACAAGTAACTATGCTCTTTCATGTGGACCAGAACATATGCGAAGGAAAACTTCCCACTGCAATGAGCTCAGCTCAGATTCCTCTGCCCTAGCGAGGAAAGGCTCTTTTCTGGCTCTCTCTGCAGCTGCCGAACACAAAGCTGCTCGTTCACACCGTGGCTTGGAGCACACTGATGTGCTCTCAGCACGCAGGCTGTTTATCTGGTGTGAATGGCTTCATCTCCCTGACATCAATGGAGAGTCAGCCATTTATCCCAGCAGAGGGTTTGAGCTAACTCATTCATTCCTCCCCAAGGAGGGTGTAGGGTGGCTGGTCCAGCCAAACCTGAACTGACTTTAAGCTGTTTCATCATAGCAATTTAGAGGCAAAACCTTTAATATTTTACCCGGCTATTTGACATGTAGCGTCCGTGGGATCAAGACCAGAAATAGTGACAGTGTAGCATGGGCAGCAAAGCTGGTGTGTGTTCCCTTTCTCGGTGCTGTGCTGCCATGACTACTCTCCTATTGTGTCTGAGTTTAAAGCTGGCTCAGGGCTACTGCATGAGTCTGTGCCCACCCTTGACTGCTCAATGATCCCAGGGTTGTGGTGACCCCTGTGGGAACAGATGGCCATCAGGTAATGGTGTTGTATGACACACCTGCCCATTTGAAGGCTGCAAGACCATATTTGTGCAGTCAATGAAGATGACATAATGAGTGAAATCTGTGAAAAACATATTTTTTGCTGAACTTCTGTTTTTGCATGAGCAAAATTACTGTAAAATTGCAGTATTTTTGGAAATTGTCTCCCACTCAAAAAACTCTGAGTAATTTTTTTTCACTTCTGTGTGAGAGGTTTTCACGGAAACTTTTGAAGCAGAGAGATAGTAATTTTTTCTGGCTTTATTTTTATTCCATTTGGGCAATTATTTATCACATGGTCTAGCTTACAGTTCTCTGATTCTTTTGCATTAAGAAAAGGAACAGAAACCGTGCTGACTTTCTTTTTCACAAGGGTAAATTATAGTGTGAATCTTTCTGCCACATAACAAGGTGGTAATTAACTCCTCCCTTCTTAATAGCCAAAGCAAAAGTGGGACCTGGCTAATGTGATCAGAAGTGATAGTATATTTCCTTTTCATTATCAATACACACTATGCTAGGTGAGCGTTTAATATGTCACATTTACATAACACACCTTTTTGCTATCTATAGCTATCTGACTGCATTTTCCCATCTCTGAGTTATGTATGTGTGCTGCATCCCCCTCACTTTCATCTGAAAAGGCTGCCTTTCCCTGGGAGTGTTTTCATTGCCTTTTTCTTCTTTTTGTGCTGAATTCCTTACAAGGAGTGCCAGTGGCAACTTTTCACTGGGAATGGGCACCTTCTTATGCAACAGAGGAGCCCTAGGATTTGCTGTATTGTCAGAACAGGAAAGGGATACTGCATTTTCAGACAGTTATAGATATCAAAGAATGCAGAGACAAAGATGTTAACATCAGAGGCCTACCTTTTTGCTAAAATGTTCCAGAAATGCCAAAAGCTCTATGGTATAGGCACACATTGCAGACAAATCCTTGATTACATTTGACTATGAACAGCAGACTTAAGGACTGTGAGTTCCTGTTGAGTTCAGAGGTTGGAAAGTGCCATTTCCTTGCAAAACTGCTGTTGTGAAAGATCTTTCAGGTCTCCAGTACAGGTTCCACACAAAGCAAGAGGTGTTTCAGATTGATCTTGTATGACAGCATGCCTGTGGGATCTGTGAGATGCAGGTATGAACTGTTTCCCTAGGATGTGCCAGTCTTGCACATCCCTGCTGGAAACAGCAGGCTGTTGAATAATTTTGTCATGGTTCTGAGCATATTGAAGACAAGCCACTCATGTTTTGCTAGACTTCATAAACATATGGCACATTCTTAGTTAGTGCTGTAAGTAAGGAGCTAGGAGACTTTTTCTTCAGTGATAACAGATGTTGAACACAACCTCCATCAGTGGGCAATGAAAGAAGTCTACAACAGCATAGCTAATAGCCCTGTGGTCAGGGTGCTTATGTGGGAGATAAGAAGCCCATATCCACCTCTGTGGTCTAAATCGGGCAGAGGAGGGATCCCACATACTCACTGATGGATTAGACTACCAGATTACTGTTGAGCATCTTCCTTGTTCGTGAACAGGAACTTTTCCAGTTCCTTATAGTAATGCCAAGATACTCCCACCCACATAAGAACAACACACGCACACAAAGAGCTTATGGCACTAAAGATGACATAAAATGTGGAAGAAAAACATTCAGCATCTTTCAGCCACGCAGCATCCTTCGTTTCAACTGTTACATCAGATTTTGTAAAAAGCAAGCTGTTGAGTATGTACGAGGGAGGCTGCTGGACCTTCCTTGGCCTAACTCGTCAGCATGCTAGCAAGGAAGGGCTTGTTCATATAAATAGACCAGTGAATACACTCACTGATGAGACTGAAAGGTGAAGCTTTTTTGGAGTCTTCAGACTATAAATGCATGGTTTTCCATAACAGAAAAATGCCTTCACATCCAGTTCATGTTGACTAATTTCCCATCATACCTAATACTGTATTGCACACTAGATTTTCCTGGAATAGATGTATATTTAATCCCCTTATTTTGCAGAGCTTGAATTTTTACTCTCACTTTTCTTTCTTGCAAGTATATAGTTGTCTGTTTCTGGCTTCTCCCCATACTTCTTCATAGACATGGAGACGAAAGACCCATTTCTGGAGATAGTGCACAGTCTAGAAAATCATTTTTTATCAATAAATTGCTGTTTCATTCTCAAAGAACATTTCTATATCCCTTACTGGCCTCTTGATCCTGGTGTGCTTGAAACATTTATTGGTTCTCTCACCATCCCCCCTTCCCTATGATCTTTGTGGTTTTTCACTTGATTTCTCACGTTCTTTCTTCATTTTATTCTTACCATTTTTGTACTCTATGGCCAGACATTGCTTCTGTGGCTGAGGTCACCAACTAAATGTCTTTTTTTGGCAGAATTAATATATGTCTTTATTTTTTGCTACAGTAGTATCAGTCAGAGGTCAGAGCTCCAAAGTGTCACCATATTTTCATCTCTAGGCCTTGCCCTGAAAAGTTTAGGGGCTGAACAGATAAAGAATGGCACCATATGCATAATGCTTAACTTATTTTTACTGGAGTCATTTCAGTCCAAGCATGAAGGAAAGTTGGATAAATATTTATCAATTTGATTCTTATCTGAACCAAAGCATGCACTTGTGGATTGGTTATCAGGAGCACAGTAATATAAATAGCATGATGTCACCACGCACTACAGATCCAGCTCATGAAATGTTTGGTTTTGTATATTTATGGAAGAGTACTATTGGATTTTGGCAAATGCCGCGTGTCTTAATTCCTAATTCTGCTTTAAAGTAAAACTGCAAAACTAGAAAGTCTGCCTTAGCTGTTCTCTGGGGCAGTAAGTACAAATATTCACACAAGGATGAGCCTTCAAAAGGAGGAAAATGCACATAACTTCATCAGATGTCTGAAATGAAAAATCTGACATTTCCTTACTTGGCCTGCAGTAAAGAAAAGCTAATAGTAATTTTGCAGATGTTCCTCAAATAACAAAGAATTTCTGGTGCTAATTGTTTCAGTACTATTAGATTTGTTACATGCAATTCATTAACGCTGCATTTTCCCATGTGATCATAGTTTCCTTTCTGACAAGGAAATAGCTGAATGTTGCTCTTGCAAGAGGGGAAAAAAACGAAGAGAATTGATCAAAGGTTATCACAGAGTTAAAACTAAAGAGATAAAAAAAGCTCTGCTTTTAATATCAGGAAATTACATAGATTTTGCTTGTTTTATTGTGCCCTTCTGGAATGTTTGAACAGGCGTTAACAGCCAAACGTTGCCAATGCCAACAAGACTGGCAAGGTCAATGTCCATATTTAGGAGGCTTTGTGGAAAATACAGGAAGGTTTGAAAGTCCTGATAAAACTGTCCCAGAACCCAGCACCCATTCCTTGCTTTTGCCTCCAGGATCCTGGAACACGCCACTGGTTCCAGTGACATTTTTCCAGTTTGGAGGAGACAACAAGGCCAAGATAACCTTTCCAACAGACTGGACTCAGCTCTGCATGTGCTGCTGCTTTAAGTCTGGCAGAACACTTTCACCAGAAGGTTTTGCATCCTGAAACATCCCATCATGTTTTTCACTCACTACACTGTGGGCTTAGTTTAACATTAGTAGTCAAACAGCATGGTTACACAGCTACCCATTCACCCTTTTCCTCTGAGTCCTGGGAAGTCAAGATGCCCTGTAATGTTTTAAAGGTAACTGGAGGAAAATGATAAAAAATGCTGTTGTACCACTATACAAATTCATGCAAATATTCCAGACAAGAATATTCCTTGTCTGGCTATAATTTTAATGAAATACAAAATGGTTTTTAGTACAGCTAAAACCAGGTAACTGGAAAATGGGTTTTATTGTTTCCAAGTGTTAGTGTTTCACAAGGGAAAAATACAAGCATTCATATATTGTGAAAGAAAATATCCTGGGGGATTTTGATTGAGTGATACAATGGAAAGCAGAGGCATGACAGATAATGTTGGTAAGCAATAATCTGTTAGAATAGTAAATTGCATAAATAACAGAATACATTTTAAACTCTAAGAAGCCACATGAAGGGTCACGAGTAGAATAGTTAAGTATAGTTTATAGAGTTTAGGATTTGGAGAGAAAGGGTATGGATAATAATTTGAAAACAATGTTTATCTTATAATAATATTTTTGAGAAACAAAATACTGCCTGTTTAGTTTAGTCTAGCCTTTTTCATCTATAACACCTGAGCAAGTCTGTTTTTAAAAGTAGTGAAGATTTCACTATGGTTTTCTGATACACCTACTACTGAATGTACAAAGATCTGCCCCAAGAAGTTATCTATTATACTGCAAGGGGGAGTAAGAAAAAGAAATGGAATCTGTACAATAGAAAGAGAAGTGGATAACTAAAAGGATTTTTATCCTGTTTTTCTAAGGAAACTAGATTTATCTGACTATGCTGCTTGTGCTCTTTTGTGTCTGTCAGCTTGACTCATAATTTTAGAGACTGTTGACTAATTTCAAATCAGAGGGCAGAAAGCTGGAATTATCAAAGATATTGTTTTCATACTAGCAGTGGAGGTAGTGTTTGACTCCTACCGAGTATTACTCGATTACTAGGTAACTCTATTACTAGACTCCAAGAATGCACACCCGACAGGAGGAGTATGGATGAAAGCCAGAAGTAATCACCCTGTGCAAGTACTTTTGCTCACAGTGCTTCTGGAAAGTAGGATAGTTCTTTTCCGAACTTGAAGCAAAAAGATGGCTCTACCTCAAAATGGAAGCCAAAATGGATACATGCTCACTGGTTAGCAAGAAATCCACAGAGGAGGTATTTGGAGGTTGATACTTTCCATTTACAGTATCAGAGTTGATCTTTTAGGATGCTCAGTTTTGCTTCTCCAGGAAATCCTGGTAAGAAACTGATGATGGAGAAATAGAGAAAGTGATAGTTCTGTGTTCTAGCTGAAAAGAGGAAGACAAAAACCAGGATCATGGAAATAGTGGAAATAATAGGAGACTGTGGCATATGCTTCTTTTATGGAGATACACCTGAAGGGTTTAAAATAAAGTGAATCATAGAATGGTTTGGGTTGGAAAGGACCTTAAGATCATCTAGTTCCAACCCATCTGCATGGGGCAGGGACACCTCTCACTAAACCATGTTCCACAAGGCTCTGTCCAACCTGGCCTTGAACACTGCCAGGGATGGAGCATTCACAGCTTCCTTGGGCAACCTATTCCAGTGCCTCACCACCCTCACTGTGAAGAACTTCTTCCTTATATCTAATCTAAACTTCCTCTGTTTAAGTTTGAACCTGTTGCCTCTTGTCCTACCACTAGAGTCCCTAATGAAGAGTCCCTATCTGGCTTCTTGTAGGCCCCCTTTGGATACTGGAAGGCTGCTATGAGGTCTCTACACAGCCTTCTCTTCTCCAGGCTGAACAGCCCCAACTTTCTCAACCTGTCTTCATATAGGAGGTGCTCCAGCCCCTTGATCATCCTCGTGGCCTCCTCTGGACTTGCTCCAACAGCTCCATGTCCTTTCTATGTTGAGGACACCAGAACTGGACACAATACTCCAAGTGAGGTCTCACGAGAGCAGAGCAGAG
>NW_009931612.1:0-83998 GCF_000696875.1 Nestor notabilis | reverse complement strand
CCCAGGATATGGTTGGTTTCTGGGCTGCAAGCGCACACTGAAGCCAGCTCATGCTGAGTTTCTCATCAACCAACACCCCCAATTCCTTCTCCACAGGGCTGCTCTCAATCTCTTCCCTGCCCAGACTGCAGCTGTGCCTGGGACTGCCCTGACCCAGGTGTAGGACCTTGCACTTGGCTTGGTTAAACTTCATGAGGTTGGCACTGGCCCACCTCTCAAGTGTGTCAAGGTCCCTCTGGATGGCATCCCTTCCCTCCAGCGTATCAACCGAGCCACACAGCTTGGTGTCATCGGCAAACTTGCTGAGGGCGCACTCAATCCCACTGTCGATGTCGCCAACAAAGATGTTGAAGTATGATGATGATACTCAATGGGGCACCAGTCAGAGGAATAAAATGGGTAGCAGTGAAATTAAGGAACTTCAACTACTTTGCCACAGTACATTAAAATGTTCTTATGTTTGCTTTTTGTTTCCCTGTGCTGAGAGAAAGAAGTAATATTGGTCCTGAGACCCTGCCACAAAGTTTTTTAGAAATTACAGGTTTTAATAGAAGAAAAAAACATTGCTTGGGGTTGCGGCAGTAGCTATTAGAAAGGGACCTCCCCTGGCAAAAATCTGTCTTTCCTACTCCTCACTGATATGAATTGTGCTTTAACAGGTTCAGAATTCAGAGGAACAAGACGAGGAGTACCTGATCAGACGACAGTGGCCATCCAAATGGAGCAGCATAAAAGGAAAATTAGGAGGTGCACACTAACAAAAGACCTCCCTACCAGAGCTCAGTTGACATGTGCTGCTCCTTAACAGCAGGTCTCTGGGCTTTCAAAAATTGTTCCAGGCACAGAGCAAAAAGAAGGTACCCAGCATGGAGGATGGTTGTGCCTGAGGCACACAGGAGGTCCAGAGAGCAGGACATCTCCTAGGGTGCAAAGGATAGGGTTAAGTTTTCTATGGCAATTGTACCGGAAGCAAATGATAACACTGCTGAACTATAAATCTTATCAAAGCCGCTATCAGAAGACTGGAGATGATTGATTTATTTTTGTAAATCAAAGTTGAGCTTCATTGCTTTTCTTACCCTCAGGAGCTCATTAGTTGCTATGGAGAGCTTCTACACAAATACAATATTGTATGTATTGGAAAGGAACATCTAGCTGACAGAAAATTCTAGAAGAACACAAACATGCATTTCACAGGAGGTCAGAAGGAATTGTTAATTTAGGTGAATAATGACTTCTATAAATATGTAGTGCAGGTTTAAAAAATTGAAGTCTAAGATTTATGAAAATGTGGCAGTTGAAGATAATAGATTTAGCTTGCAAGGTAAGGCTTCCATTCATATAACCTTTTTTCAATTATCACAGTTGCATGAAACCAAATTATAACACAAATAACATTTTTTTAAACATAACTGCAACAGCTTTAATAAAAGTATTAACTACTATTTTGTGCCTAACACCAGAACGATTAGATTATCCATTTTTTAAGACTCAAAAGACTCAAATAAGCCCCCAAACATAGACGCATCCAGGGTGTTTCTTTACCTTCCTTTACCACAGTGCTCTTTCTGATTTACGTCCATATTAATGTGAGCCAATATTATTGTTATCATGAAGTATTTTCAGCTATCCCTGGAAGGCAAGCATTTCCCTGTGTGGAATATTGTATTCCCATCACCTTACAGTAAAGCCTGTAGATAACTCAGGTCTGGAACCTCAACAGAATAATTACATTTGTAAGTAAAGAATTGCTCAAAGTGTAGCAGCTAAATAGTGACTGGGTAAGAGCTCTTTGTGGAATGTTAATAATTTTCATAGTCACTAATACAACAGACAGATGAGTGGTAAAGGTTTCACAAGTAACTAATATTAGTTACTTATGACTGAAGAACAGTTTGGTTTAAAAAGCTCAGAATAAAGACACAAGAACAATGTCCTTAACTAGGAGAATATAGCAATTGGTTGGCTTTTCTGAAGATCATCTGCAGATAGTGCAGGCAGAAATGCAGGTACAAGAGGGTACAGATGGCACATAATTCAAGTGTAGCCCCTCCACTCAAAATATAAAAGTCTTTCTTGCCCATGGATTTGTTTCCAGACACAACCTGGACGACTCTGTAAATATTATATTCTCCACCAGTTAGTCTGCTGGGTGATATTGTGACTAAAACATTGCCTAAACTGGAACTGTGTGACACTGACATGTTTCACAGTGGGCAAATTCTGCGTGTTTAAAAATTTCTGCAAACACTGCTTTGTATCTTCTACATTTTGCCTTTCAATCTGAAATCAGCAAATCTGATTTCCCGAGCAAGGCCTGAGCTCATCACTAGTTTTGGTGAGATGGTCCTGTGTTTCCTATGCCTCCATGAACATAAGCAGCTACTCCTGAATCACAGTTTCACCATTTAGATTATCAAGCAACCTTTTGCATGCTCATATTCGCAGTCTCACCTACTTTATGCAGTGAAACAGGTTTTTATTAAGATTTCTAAAATCTCTCCATTCCTTGTATTTCTATGCTTGTTTCAAATGCCTTTCATAACAGTATCACAAACTTTAAACTTATTCTGTACTGAAATCCACTAAAGTTACAATGACACAAACATACTCAAGGGCATCCTGGCAGCCTAATGGTCAAGGAGGGATTTTGAATATTTAGGAAAAGAAGTCAGAAAAACCATAACAGATTTCTTTAAAGTTGTTCAGATAGATACCATATGTTCTCAAAAGGCAGGTCAAAGAGAAAAGATGACTGAAGAAATTAATCTGAAATAAAGAGGGAATTTTTTCTGACATACCTGTCAAAACAAAGTAACTGTCTGAATAGTGCCAAATATTATTTTAAAATAAATATATAGAGTGACACTGAATGACCTGTCTTGTTGACTTCCACTCCATGCCATGATTCTCCAAATATAATTTGCATGGTGGACAGTATTTTGCAACAAAAGAGCACTTGCAGTGATATCAAAGAAATTATTTTCAACAAGCCCCAGTGATTTCTTAAATTACTACTTGTATTTGTGGGAATGACAATAGAATTACTTTGAAACTCTGTTGTTTGTATCTTTCTCTTTTTGAGGTGTAGGGGGAAGCAGAGGAGACATTTTGAACTACAGTATTAAAACAGGAGGCAAAATACAACACATACCAAAACTTAGAAGAAAGCAACATAATGCGGACTGCATAGTCAGGCTGCTTTGCACTCCAGATGCCTGTCAGATCTGTCTACTTCTCTTCTTAACTTTTACTGATGCAATACATATCAATGCTGGAAAATGATTACTTAGTTAGCACTGCAAGTACTGCCAGTTATTTGAGCAGTGTGTCATCCATCATCCTGACTACTTGTTTGAAACTTCTGACATTTACATCATTATCTTTGGGGGATAGGGGGCTTTGTTGTTGTTTTTAGAAATATTTTCTCTGTCTCTAGCACCTCATTAACCTGATTAGGGATTCTTGTACCTTTACTCTTGCTGCAAAACTGAATTCACAAACATGATGGTGCCTCACACAAGATGTTTAGTGATTCTCTTTGAGCTTGCCCAAGCTAACTTGCCTAATATAGCTAAAAAGAAGGATAAAAGTAGGGTTTCAAGTCCTCAAAAATGAATTAAAAAGAATATGAACATCTGCAGGAGTGGTCAGGGCCTTGGTTAGTTCCAGACATAGTGTGTACTCGCATAATGGAAATAGTTCAGTTTCTCTAGATAGGCATAGCTACAGTGATACAAAAGTTGCCTTGAATCAGAGCACGTATTTCCATGTGGAAAAAGCAGGAAAAGAAGTAAATTATAATCTTAATACCAATGTGTGTTCAAGGATGTTTATCAGTTCAGAAAAGAATAATACAAAAGACAAATCAGACCTTTTACTGTTAGAGATACATATATCTATGAAACTGAATAGCATAAAAAAGTCAGGTCATATTCTGATTTCTTGAAACTCACAGATACTCTCCATTTCAGAGCTATGATGATTTCGTCTGACTAGCTAGAAGATACTTTCAGAATGCCATTTCCCCACTGCCATTTTCCATGGCTCCAGTGTTTCCACTGCTATGGAAGGGAGCAAGTGAATTCAAATAAGAAACGACAGAAGAGTTCCCAGTCCAGCTTACACCAGCTCTTCCCAGAGCTGCACATGCAACCAGTGCAATAGTGTAAGTGCTGGCACAACCTGGTGTGCAGTGTGCAGAGTGTTACTGGAACCTGTGCTACCACAGAAACAATTGTCTGCCTAGCCTTACTTACAATTCCTCAGGGAGCCTTCCTTGAGCTCGGTTAAAAACTGCATAACTCTGGTGTTAGCTAGTTATCCTTTGTTTTCCATGCCCTTAAGCATATCTGTGCCAGACGAGACAGGCTCAGCATTAGTACTGAGTCACATAAAGCCACACACTAAGACCCCCGGTAAAACTGTTCTCAGATTTGCACTGCAGACATTAGGCCATACACAATCAGGGGTCTTGTGCCATGATTTCAGGGCTGCTTAGCTTTAGTTTATTTAATTCAAGAGGTGAAGGCAAAGATTTATTTTTCTTTTCCCTTTCTCTTCTGCAACTGATTAGCTCAGGAAAAAAAAAAAAAAAGAGGTAGAGCGTATTCAACCCTTTACTATGGATTCAAGTATCCAGGATATGAAGTTTTTAATTCAGACTGTGCCATCCATGGCCTCGGGGTAATCAGGAATTAAACATGGTGTCATTGGCTCTCTGACATGTTTTCCCTGAATGCACTATAGATTTCACACTTGGATGTCTTATCTCCAGCAGTGCTTTTTGTGCCTGAATGGACTTCTGTTCAGGCTCCTTTCTGTGACCAGCACCAGATACTGTGAGCTATGCTTGATTCAACATCCCATGTGGATTTTGTGCCACATTCCTGACCTTTTATGATATCCTATTGCGAAAATCTTTTTTCTAATAAAAAATCCCATCACACGGAGCTGTATCACCTCCATAATCCCAATGCCTTTTGTACAGTGGTGGTGCTGAGGCTGTTTCTTGTTAGCCTAAGTCTAAGATAACTCTCTCAAGCTGCTGTGAAGTTGGGTCATTTTACATTTCTTGCCCAAACCTGTCCAATTTTGTGTCAGTAACAGATAGCACTTAAATAACTTGTACTTCAAACTCTTCTGCAGCTTCTTGCTTTCAGAGTATATCAGTACCCTTAAAAGCATGTCTGATACAAGCAGCTCTTTCTTGGAACAGTATTTCAGTTTAATGAGGATTTTTACAATTTATGATCATTTTCTGAAGTTAAGGTAATGCTTTGCACAATGATTTCTGTAATATGGCTTCTGAAGTTTTATGGGCTGCATCTCCCCTGACCTACTTCTCTCTATAAACATATTTATGCAGCTGCTCACAAAAAAGAACACTGGCTGGTGTCTATTTTCCAGCCTGAGAATTGCACTTTTACGTTACAGTGTTTCAGAACACACAGCCATGCAGAGGGGCATGGCTTTAATGAAAGTCTTTATGCTCAAGCCTCCATAATCAGTCTTGTAGTCTATTTTATTCACCTCCTCTTCAGTCACTGAAACTCGCTTTAGTCCTATCATATGGTCTGTTCATGAGATTCCCTTTTGTTACCTCCAGGTGACAGGCACATCTTGCTCCAGGAAGGGCTTCTGCAGAAGCTGGGTGTGAAGGCTATGAGTACTCAACACGTAACTTAGCTGTTAATTACACTTGATAACTGCGATTGTTGCGAAAAGCAGAGATATCCACGCTCAGCTTCTGCCCTTGTATAGGAGGGTGAACAGGCAGAGTGGACACTCTAGTTACCAGTGGCCTTAGAGGGCAGGAGGAAGGAGTGCGTGGGGACCGGACAGGTCTGGGGTAGGATCCCACATGCTACCTGGCCTGCAGATTGCTCAAGCTGGGAGAAAATCAGAAGCTTCTCCTGGGCCTCTGCAGTATTCCCAACAACCCTTGTGCAGCCCAGCTCACATTGCATAGGGCACTTGAGTCCCTCCGACAACTGCCCAGCTACCTGGGCATAGAAGCTGTTTTGCTAGCCTAGCCTACAACCAGTTTAAAAGCCATGTTGCTGTGTGCTCCGAATTCTAGCCCATGGTGCCTATAATAAATATGTGATAACTAGAAGCTGGTACTGCAGCTAATACCTTTAAATTCATGAGGGAGCTAAAAAAGCTAGTATTAATACATATTAACTGTCACCTTCATACCTCACATTGCCTTGACAGGGTTTTAATTGGCTGCATCTGTAACTCCTGCAGTGCCACATTCTACTTGGATGTCATGTATGATGTGGAGGAGAGCGGTCTATGCAGAGAGCAGCAAACAGGGTTTGTCTGCATAATGCAATGAGATGCAACAGGCAGACAGACAGACAGATGCTAAGAAATGTGGGTGATTTTGAATGTCAGGTAGTAAGCTGGTTTGGGTGCTTCTCAGCAGGTATTTTTATACACTACTTAACTCAATTTCAGAGCATGGAGGAGGGGAGATACCTGTTCATTTGGTAAATGGATTTGCTTATCAAATTATATCAAACTATACATTTAACATCTCTTACTTTTCTTTGCTTTATTGACTTGAACAATAAATTTGTTTTGCTTCTGCACAAGAATTGCAAAACACCTGTACTGCATCAGACTAGACATAGACATTTTAAACCCAAGAAATGTTAAAAAGAAGTTTGCAAATGGCCTGATGCAGATGGTGATAAGTCAAGCCAGCTGCTTTAGTCATAAGAATAAAATTGTTCCCTGTCCCTGAGTTCCATGACAGTGAAAATAAAGCTTTCAGTAGAAGAAAACTTGTAGTTCACACAACATTAGGCACATTCAGAGTAAATTTCATTTGCACAGCTACATTATGTTGGCATAAACCAGTGTGAAACCTGTCCATCATGTTAATAATCAAAGGAAACATGGATATGTTCAGAGCAATTTAGGCTTGAAAGTTTCTTGCAGCAGCAAAGCCTCTATGAGTCAGCCAGATGTTCCAGAATGAATTATTCAGAAAAGGAATTTCAAGTTAATTCTGTGAAATTAGTTTTTCATATTTTGTATGAAACAAAAATGGTGTTGAGCTTGTGAAGGTAAAAAGAAGCCATCCAAACTTTCTATTTTTGGTATATATGGGAAATTAAGCCTGTCTCTTAAATTCAAAACTTACAGACAGGTGGGATAATATTATGAATTTTTTAATATGCCTCCATCATGCTAAAAGCCACAGCAAAGGTTTAAAAATGTTGGTGATCCTAGAGAAATGCAACACAACACCTGTGACCAGAATGCCCAGTCAAAATGAACTTAGTCATTGAAGAACACCATAGAATCATTTAGGTTGGAAAAGACCTTTAGGATCATTGAGTCCAGTCATTAACTTAACAGCGCCAAGTCCATCACATTAAACCTTGTCCCTAAGCACCACATCTACATGTCTTTTAAATACCTCCAGGGTTGGTGATTCCAGCACTTCCCTGGGCAGCCTGTCCAATGCCTCATCACCCTTTTGGTGAATAGATTTTCACCAATATCCAGTCTAAACTTCCTCTGGTGCAACTTGAGGCTGTTTCCTCTTGTCCTGTTACTTGTTACTTAAGAAAAGAGACCAACACTCACCTCACTGCAACCTGTTTCCAGGTAGTTGCAGAGAGCAATAAGGTCCCCCGTGAGCCTCCATTTCTCCAGACTAGAAAATCTCAGGTCCCTCAACCATTCCTTACAGGACTTGTGCTCCAGACCCTTCACCATCTCTATTGCTCTTCTGTGGACCCGCTCCAGCACCTCAATGTCTCTCTTGCAGTGAGGGGCCCAGAACTGAACATAGGATTCAAGGTATGGTCTCACGAAGGGGATGATCACTGACCTGGCCCTGCTGGCCACACTACTGCTGATACAGGCCAGGATGGTGTTGGCCTTCTTGGCTGCCTGGGCACAAGCTGCTCATGTTCAGTGGCCATCAATCAGAACCCCAGGTCCTTTTCCTCTGAGCAGCTTTCCAGACACTCTTCCCCAAGCCTATACCATCGCATGGGGTTGTTATGGCCCAGGTGAAGGACCTGGCACTGAACCTTGTTGAACTTCATGCAAGTTACAGTATCTCATACCAGTTACAGTATCTGTAAAGGAATTTGATACCTCTGTGCAACCCATAAACATTTAAAAGCAGAGACTCAGTTCAATGCCAGGGCTATTTTCATCCATATTTTGAAGGAATTTTATACACATTCTCTAACACAGACTGGGATTGTGGATTAAAGATCCACAGTGATCAATGGATTAACTTGAGACGTGAACATTTGGTTTTCACCAGGCTGATTTGTCTTGAAAAGCAGTTGACTATTTCAGAGTCTTGTGTCCTTGATAAATTTCCTGATTCTTCAAAGTTCTGTATTAGTGCCCGTGCTGCAGAAAATTTTCAAGGAATTTTACAGGCATTACCTGATGTAAAATATTTAGAAAATGATATATGTTTGCAATTTTAAAATATTTAATTGTTCCCTCAATAAATTATACAATAAATCCAGCATTAGAACTCACCGAGAACAAATTGTTGACTATTACTATGTCAACTAAACAAGTCATTGGAATAAAACAGCAATTTGAAAAAATAAGCTATGGTTAATAGATTCCCTTTCAACAAATAAAGGAAAACATCAAAATTTGAAGCATAGAAAACCAAGATAAAACAGTACAACTACTTCAGAAGAAATTTGGAAGTGTTTTTTGATAAAGCAATGTGGGTCAGGTCTTCTAAAAACCAGAAAGAGTAAAAATAAGAGAGTAGAAATGAATCCAAGAAGCGTTAACTGTCAGGGTTCTGGAGGATAGGATAAAGAGGCAAACAGACCTACCTGCGCTATAGAAGCTCAAGATCCTTTGATAATCCTGCAACAATATTCAAGAGCAGCTTTTACCTTCAATCAGGCACAAGGGTGCCAGAAAATATAGGGAAAGTAGTGTAGTTTGCCAGGACAGTCAGAGAGGTTCTTGGTCATGGTGATCATAAGAGATCAGCTCGTTCTGGAGATGGGATGGACTGAAACACTGAAAGCTCGTAAGTTTCTGTTTTACAAGGGACAGAAGAGTTTCACCCAATTTGTAGTCCAAATACATAGTATTTGTATAATTAAAGCAGGGGGCATATTATCACCTCTGTGTTTTCTTTCATGTCATTCTTATGTACAGTACAAACTTTATGAGTTGTCTGCAAAGTTTCCACCCAATCCACATTTGTATCCTCTTTGCAGCCCTAAATCTTCTCACTTCCCTAAATCTAGTTGGCTTTTGCTTAAAACCAAATTCTCATTCTTTTCTTTCAGCTTCCCTTAGTCTTTGACTGACCTTGGTTCAGGGGCATCCTGGGGCCAAGACCGTGCAGTGTAATGGCATGGCACATGAATTTTGCTATGGAAGCATCAACAACAACAAAGAGCATTTCCTGGGAAACGCAAAAATAGGAGGAGGACCCCAATAATTCAGGAAGAGAACTGGGAAAGGAGGGTTAGTTAGCCTGAAGTCTGCATCCCTAGAAGACTCCCTTTGCCTCCACAGAAGATAAAGCTTCAAAGATAAAGCTCCTGAAGGTTTCTAAGCTGGATCCTGCCACAGACAAGATGTGAGAACTGTGCTGAACTTTACTTGGAGTTCTGCTTCTGAAGCTCAAATGGAATTGAAAATGTATATGTTGATCAAAGGTGATTATGTCTGAATATAAGCTGTTTATCTCAGAGCAAAAAGATTAAATAACACTGCACTGCATCAGCACCTGCCTATTCCTACCTCTATTTCACCCCATAGTTAGTGTTGTGCTTCTTTTCTGTTAACAACGTGAGCAGTTTAGGCTTTACTCTATGGCCAGCACAAATCACTATGGCTCGGTGGTTTTGAATTTGAGTTATGCTGATTTGCTTCTGCTGGCCCTGGGGACACGGTGCAGCAGGGTTCTGGTAGCAACTTTGCAACTACCTGAGATCAGTTGCAGGCAAATAGTCCTGCTTCAAAATGCCATCAGCATTACTTCTCCCATTGCCTTACCTTTCAGCTCCATGATAAAACTATAAGATAGACTCTAAGATTGATCCAGTGGAAACACAGCAGTTAGACAGCACTGAAGATACATTTATTTACTAGGAGCCTGTGATCTTTTGTATGATTTCATCTTGACAGCAGACCAGGCATATGATGCTAACTCATAGCTGGAATTTGCCACTGGTCTTACTTCCCTACAAACTGCAAGTGCACAGCATAAAATGGCAAATTAAAGAATCATGAAAGGAAAGATGTTTTCACCCCCTCACATGTAGAAAGAGAATATTAATTCTCTGGGCCAAATGTCTTCCCATACAATCCCTTAAAATCAATAGCAAAACCAGGAATAGGATACCTATTTTGCTAATTGCTAAAATGTTAGGAAGGAGAAAATCTGTTCTCCTTGATTCTGTCTCCTGAAATGTGACATGGTATCAAAACATTAGTAACTGAATATGCTATTACTAAACTATGTCTTTAAGAAATTTTTTGTTAGAAATCAATAAATAAAATGAATACAGCTATAGAAAGACCCATGTAAATACTTGGTACTTGTTTTTCCAACAAATGGTTATTATTTTTTACAGGTATCCTTTACTTATTATATTAAGCTTATTATACTGCTTACTGACAGCTTATTGATTACGTGGATATTTCACTCTTGGTCTCTTTTAGCCGTGTCTAAAGTCTAGTGTCTATAGTCTAGTGTCTAAACCTCTTAGACATTTCTGATAGTCCCACTCAGCTCTCTGTCAGCATTCCCTGAATAAATATCCCTTTTTTCCTCTTTTTTCTGTCACAAAAGACGGGGTCAAAGCTATAAAAAAAAATTATCTCTTTCTTCCATGACAGAAGACACCGCCACATTTTCTCTTACTGAAGGGTATCAGGAGCCTTTTGATTAACTTCAGTGGAGCAGGGTCAGTCCCACGATCTCACAGTATCCATCTGTTTGCTTGCTAAGTTATAGTTACTTTACATTATTTAGCTGTGTACAGAGTATTTTCTTTAGTAATTTTCATTTTTGACAAGGATGATGTCACTAGCTTCTGATGCTGATTTAGATTCATAACTGTTACTTACAATTAATTGCTAATGATGGCTATTAGTTCTCTGCTAAATGCTAACAAGTTCTAGCACAGGAAAAGGGACTTGTCTTAGTCAGAAATTGACTCATTTTAACAAATAAGCCTAAACAGTGCTATTAACTTTCCTACTACAAGAGTGAGCACTGCCTCATAGAAAGTAAAATCGAGGCTACAAAGAAAGTTTTTTTGGTTTTCACAGGTGTTTGCAAATATGGTCTTATTCATCTTTCCTCTTCCTCTTAATCTTCCTCCCATACAGACAAACATGATTCACAGAGAAGTATTTCTAGTGGGTTTATGCAGTGGCAAGGACAGGCGATGAGGCACCAAGATGAATTCTGCTCTCCACTGCTTTAAAGACAAAGTCTTTCACCAGTGTCAGAGGAGCTATTCCAGATGTGGGCTGGCGTAGCCAACCACTGAAGTCTAGCTTTCCCCATTTCCTCATATACCAGGCTAACTGCAAACAGCAGTTGCAGATAGGCACCATGGGCCTGAAAGCAACACAACAGCTGTTTCACGGGACCTGCTCTTGCCTGGATTTTGGACAACTAGAGAGCACACAGATGTGTGATCAGACAGGCAAGTGAAAAAAAGAAAAATAAAAGGCAATGAGCAGCTACCTGTTCTTTCAGTTGCCTGAGTACAAGATGGAAACTAGTCACACAAAGGGTAACTTGTGGATCTTGAAGCAATATATGTCCTCTCTACCTGGTTAGGAATCCTGAGTAGGATGGAGCAGGAAGAAAGACAAGATACCAAATATTTCTCCCCAGAAAACAGGGCCCTTTCTGGTATTTTTCCAATTTTTTGTGTGACCACTCTCAAAACGGGTTCAGGAAGAGTCACATGCTAAGGAGTTCACTAGGGCAGTGGGAACGGAACAGGCAAAGAAGGTTGAAAACCCTTCTTTGTTTACATATATAGTGTGTGGGAGTATAATGTGAGGGAGCCTTGGGCAGATGCTGTGAATTTTGCATGTCATGGTTTTGGTATGTAAAGCAGTACATACTAATTATTCATGTATTTCACAAATTCAAGAAGAATCAGAAGAATCTATTATTACAATAGTGTATACAAGCTTCTATCAAATGAGGCAACCAAGGGCTTTATGTAATAAATGCTATAGGCTGGTTAGCGGTAGACACCGACTGATGCTTTAAACTGAGATATCAACATGATTAAAAACATTCAGGGAAATCTTAAAGTAGAACATTACTACTGCAAATCTGAAGTATGTTAAGACAATGGTAAATGATCTGCAAAATAAGGAAACTGCAATGTTTGTTTATTTATTATGGCATATATGTGCTTGGCATTTGTATTTTTATCTTACATCTTCCCGGCTCTTCTAATCATAAATGCTCTTATGGGCTCAGATCTTTCATTTCTACTTAGTTCAAGCATGTACAAAACCTCCAGACCTAGTCCTCATGTATGGTATTTCTTGATGCCTTTCTCAAACTTGTTCATAAAAGCTCACTGATATAGCTACTAGTATCAGCCAGACTCCCAGCGGTGTGTAACTGTTATTACCCACTCTTTCTCCCCCAGTATCTGCAGATTTCATTCTGTTTGACACCATGCCTGGACTGTTCTGTTTTAAGGTCATCAACTCAGCAACTAATTAAAAGTTTAAAACAGAAAGGTAAAGGGAAATTGGAAAGGCAAGGGAAAAAATAACTCCAGGATTGAGCGATGGGCTGTGTATTCCCAGTTAACACAGAAGACACTTGACTGCAGATCGTGCATTCTGCTGATGATCAGTGATGTGCATCTGAATAGCATTATGCATAAATGACAGCTCATCTTGGGTGTATGGATAGATCATCATGCTGAGAAAAGGTATGTAGCCTAGACAGACCTGTCACCTGGGTCCTGACACAAAGCTGGTTTTTTTCAGTATTCCAAGGAGACATGTTGTATGTTTTGACTGTCAGTGAGTAAATAAGACACACATGGAGAACAAAGTGTGCAAATAGAAACCATAGACAGGAACCGTGTGTCCAATATTCGCTGTTCAGTGCTCTGCTTTGCTATGTCTTTTTCCGTCATTAGCTATGGAAGGTCAGATGACAGGGGCAGGAAGCCCTAAATTGTAGCTGATCTTTATGTGATCTATAAATCACATTCTCCATGAGTGCTGGAAGACCTGGGGTTAGACCTTTACTAGCAATGTGACCATGAATCAAAATCCAGTGGAAGTCAGTGGAAAGGTTTGCACTGATTTCAACAAACTTTGATTTGAACACCATACAAATTAAGAAAAGAAGTATACGCATGTGGTGGGCTCTACCCACAATTTTACAATGCCTCAGCACTGAGCAATTTAGCCTGCTAGGCTATTTCACTGTAGTGAAATATAGTACTGCTAAAACAACAACAGATTTTCCTCCTTGTCTGCTGTGTTCTTATCATGGGTTAATAACACAGATTCATTGTCAAAAGAAACAAAAGAAAACTGTTTTGGCAACAGCAAGAGTGACAAAACATAAATAAGAGAAGCAGAAAATAATAAAACCAATGAATATTTCTTCATAGCAATTTTGTATGAAGAAACATCAGTACTGCTTAGGATTCATGGATGATAATTAAACATAGCATCAACATTCAACACAGTGTAAAAAAATTCAGAAGCTGCTACATTAAGAAAAAATACCAAATCTCCTGATTATTCTGCTGTGTTTCAAGTATATAAAATAAAAATGAAGGCAACTTATTAATGGGTGCACTCCATTCACCCGTGAACCAAAACCACTTCTGGATTTACAAATATGTAGTTAACTGTAAAACTAATTGATTCAATTTGATCCATGATTAAAGGCCATCGCTGTAAAGTGAGGTTTCGAGTTAACATAATTCCCACCTGTTTTCTTGACCAATTGTCCTTTTTAAACAACTAAAATTTAAATTATTGAAGTTCTTCCTGATTTTAATAATCAGCTTTTTTATTTATTCTCTACAATTTTTTTTCTTTATATTTGAAGTCAGTTCTGAAGATAATTGCTCCCTGAAAAATACAATGCCAAAGCCAGGTGAAATCTGACTTCTCTCACAGGAGAGCTACTCTCATTCTATGCTCTAATTTTCAGTAGCTTATAACTTTCTCTTGTCTAAATTACATTTGTGCTGACAGTTTTAAGACTTGTGTTTTTTGTTCATAGGTAGTTTGGGGACATAAGTTTGAAGGAAATCTACTTAGCCAGTTCAGTTATCCACATATGATTGTAAAATATTTTACTCTACTTATTTCCTGGATGCTAGCACGTATACACACACATACGCACTTGTACTCATCTATACACTCTAATGGATGCACATATGTCCAGATACAAATATACAACAACTCTCATTGAAATGGTTTGCTCTGAAATACTCAAACATGCCATTATGGTTGAAATCTCCAAATGGGATAAATCATAGTAGTTAACTGCTGTTAATGGAGTTACTTTTGTGCTCTCTTACTGAGACATAGCTTTGTGTTTGCTTCAGTAAAGAACATGTGCCTTCCTAGGTAGGAGAAAAAAAAAGGACTTAGGAAGATATGAAAATAGCACATTGTTAACATTCTGGTCAGTGTTTCTCAGCAGTGACTTAAGTATACCTCTTCAAATTTTGTTCTGTCTTCCATACTCTGAAAAGGAATACAGCAGACCCAGCATCTGCTTCTAGAAAGAGAGGTTTTACAAAGCCCCTGCACAGTTAAAGTAGTGATTGTGGCCTATGACCATATTGCTCAACTGTCAGCTGGTAATCCACCAGTTGGCTGTACAAGAGATGAATTTGATCAGCCAGAAAATGGCATTTACTAACAAAGTATTACATGGCACATAACAGAGATTGCTTTGCTTTCAGAGAAGGAAATGTACAAAATGAGAGAGAAAAGGGGTAATATTCAAAGTGTAACCCACAATTTGTAAATATTAACTGTTGGCTGCAACTCCTGAGATGGTCCATAGAGATTTTTCCAAAACTTTGGAATTTTTATTTTTTTGCAGGAATTTTGATAGCCCTTTGCTAATGGTATACTAAGGAACACTAGAGTCAGTATTACTGGAACAGGCCAGAGCTCTTAGTCTGGTGATCAAAGAGAATCAGGGGGCTGGAGGAGGAGTGAGATGAGGAGGGACATGAGGAATTTGCAGTCAGTTTCCCAAAACTTCATTGGAGCATGCTACTCTTTAACATATATAGTTCAAAATTTGAAATCCTTGTGTGAATGAAGCGTTCCACCGTTGACTGCTGTGGAAGGCTGGACTGTTATTTCAAAGAATGCTGCTCCATGACCTTCTTTTTCCCTCTGAAGAACCCAGAGATCCCAGAAAATTAATTTGTCATAGCTCAGAAGAACAACTGCTTATTGAAACAGAACAGAAGACTCTCAGTATGATAGGAAAATGTATCAGTATCTCTCCTGTTTTCTAATCACAGCAGGAACGGAACTGGTACAAAGCATTAAATGAAACACCTTTCAAGGAGTAGACACAGGCTTCTCTTTTGGGGACAGGGACTCTAGAAAAGATTTGATGGGCAATTAGATGGCTACGAGATCTCAGAGTAATGCAGTTAGCAAAGGTGAATTAGACTGAAGACTATGTAAACTTGGGAATGTGAAGCGGAATGAGAGAGACTTGATTACTGCTGTTTTGGACTCTAGTGGCTGTAGTATATTGTGGTGGCTGTAACACTTGCAGTTCAAAGGCAAAAACAGTAGTAGTTTTAGAAAAGATACAGTTTGATTAAATGATTGGAAATTTTCCTGTAGTGTGAAGCATGAAAGAAGCAAAATCTATTTCATTTCTCAAAAAGAAGCTTAAAGGAGGTTTGATTACAATCTAGCAGAAGGTAAAGTAACAGGAGCCAACAGCTGGAATCTGAAGTTCAGCAAACAGGGAACTCAGAGCAGGGTGCACATTTGAAATTGTGATGACAACTAGTCTTTGGGATGACTGCACAGTTGCTGACAAAGATTTTAAAATCAAGACAGATTTTTTTTCTCCCTTTTCTTTTTTTTCTTCCCTAGAAGATAGGTTCAAGCTAAACCAAAAAAGGGTTCAGATAAACTCTTTGACCTATTCTATGTTTGAGATCAAGCTTAATGGTTGCAACTGGCAAACTAATACTCTCTTCTGCCCCATCAATCCTCCTGCCTAACCTGTTGGTTATAAACTGAACCTGTGGCAGGTTATGTTGCTTCTGTACAGTCCTCCGCATATCTCTGATGTTGCTAGTAGCCTGCTGGGAAGGTCTCTTTCTCTCTCACATGCGTTCTCTATCTCTCCTCATTTCAAAATGTCTTTACTCCTTCTCTGAGCTAGAAATCCCCTGTGTCTGGTGCATTAGTTCTGTGCAGGTACTTGTGTGGGTTTTTTTCATGCACCAGCAGTCTTCCCCTGGGAAGCAATGCTATTCCAGCAGGTCACCTTCAATTCTCTCACTCCACTGGAGCACCTTTCTGTTTCAGCAGGGTCACAATGCAATAGTGGTTGATATAAAAAAACCACTGTATTCACCTCTATTTGAAAACTATTTTTGAAAGAACAATAAACATCAAAGAAATACATCATCTCACTAGTTGTAACTATACAAAAGTATAGTTACACCTCACTATACATAAGCACATGAATCCTTAATGCATGGAAGAACTCTAAACAATGTTGGTGTAGATTAGTCTAGAATATATGTGACCCGCTGTTGTGATTTCAAAGTGGCTCCATCCCTAAAGTGCTGAATGCCCTCTGCTTCAAATGAAAAGCAAAATATTGCATAGGATATGTTCTCCAGGTCAGAGTAAGACACAGAACTCTGTATTTAAACACACTGGCCAGATTCCTCCCATCTGTAACTTTAGACACTCACATATCCAAAATAATCTATATAGTTATGAGAGTTGTTGAGTGGCTAAATTACCTTCGACTGTACATAGAACCCAGAGTAACTATACTTTCAACTGTGTCTTGTATGCCTTAAATTAGGAAAGGATAAGGAAAGAATTTGGCATTGTACAGTAATATTTAAGAGGACACAAACATATGATCACAGACCCATTTCTTACTGTTTCTTATTGCTGTTCTCTTCACCTTTCTCCTTCTTCTTTTTCCTTTTCATTCTATCCTTACTTACTCTTACCTTTACTTACAATAGGTACTTGGTCCACATTTGCTTTCTGCGCCATGTAAGAAAAAACATGTTCCAGCAATATTTGCATATTCTGCCACAATCCCACACTATTATCTGCCCTGCTTGCCATCTGGGCAAGGCTGACCTTCACTATCAGCTTCTACTTATGGCCAAATACTTGGGGGTTATGTTAGCCATTGACTACACAGGAAAATATTTGACAAAGATATCTGTCACTAATGCATATCTGCTTAGGACTGTCTGTCTGCTGGACCAACCCCAGAGGCATACTGGTGTAACTGAGAGGGAATCCCAACTGTGAATGCAAGCAAAAGAAAAGGTGAGGTCGAAATTGAGTGCCGTTCCTGCGAGTGCTCTTTCAGTCATAATGCTTCATTAACCGAGGTTTTGCACCTATCGATCATTAATCATGGACTGATCTCCATAAAAATTATAATAAGGGTGAATCTGATGGGTCACTGAATTCTTTATGTGCTATGCTCTGTAAACCAACCTGAAAGCACATTCAGGTAGTCAAAGCTCCTATATGTTTAGGGTTTTTCTTTCAGAAAATCTACACTGATAGCATCTCTACACACATTTGGCACTCTTACAGTCTTCATGCTTGGATCAGTTCTGCTCTGGTTTAAAAAATTAAAAAGGCTACTGTTTTGGGAAATTGCAGAGGTTTAGATAATGCCAGGGCAGCATTGTAATAAGGGTTTCTACCAGATGGATACAGCTGGTGCCTTCTCCCCTACCACAGTCATCTTAACAGGAGGATCTTCAGTAAGGTTGCTATGCTATAAACCTGAAAAGTAAGGCAAGGACACTTGTCATAACTGGTTGACAGCAGCAGTGGGAGGCATAAATCAGCATCAGTTGAATGCTGTATATATGTGATAATGGGTATGTCACGGAATTACTGCATATATTATTACAACAGAGCTAAAAACCTGACCATGTAGCTTTGATACAAATCCTTACACTCTGAAAAGAACAAGACTGGTCCATGATCAAATATTTCTTGAAGGAGTAAATTTTACAAAAGTTCACTTAAAGTCTGTAAAGATGTATGAATATGCAGTTAGTCTGGAAGCTTTCATTTTTCAGTGTTTCAGCTGGGAATCTAATTCTGGATCTCCAGCCAGGTGCCATCTGTGGCTATCTCACATTTCTTTATTGCTGGATCAGTCCCAAGAATTTAAATAATATTTATCCTGAGTCATGTGGATTAGCTCAGAGATGGGCTTTAAGGTTTCACTGTTTTCCACACATATCTTCTCAACAGATTTCAGCTAATTCTTCCCTAGCTTTCCTCCTGCAAGAATTGTTAGTTCTTTCCAAAATCATATCTTCAGGAAGCAGACTTGGGCCCTTTCCTCCTGGAATAAACTCTATGGCCACATCTGTATGAGCAAAGTAAAAAGAACTGAAGCATAGGCCAAAGTAGTATCCTTGTTTGTCCATGCTGTCAAATGTGTCCATACACAACTTTATTGTCAGTAAAGCTGTGGCACCAGTTTTGGTCTGGGTCAGAAAGTATGGTTTGAAACCAAAGGCTGTTTGTTTACATACAGTTGCCTAGTTATGGAGGGCAAGAGCAGTTCAGTGGTGTGGCCCCTGAGTTGTGCTACAGCATCTAGTCTCAGAGACTGAAACCCTTTTGTGACAGTTCTCATTTTATTCATTTGTACTGGTAGACCCCAGTAGTATGCCCCTGCAGAGAAGGACTTGAGCATATTAGTAGATGAAACCCTGAATATGAGCCAGCAATGAACTAGATAATTTTTAAGGTCCTTTCCAATCCAATCCATTATATGATTCTAGCATTCTATGATTCTATGTGTCAATAGTAATGTTAAAACTCACATGAAAAAAGCAATGGCATTGGTGGCATTTTAAAGACAACATTTTGGAAAATGCAGTGACTGACACAGTGTACATATATGTATTTACGTGTTTGTTTATACCCTGAATTTATGTTATATGTATTGTATCTTATCTGTTTAGATTTCGTTTTTAATACCATTAATCTTTTCATGGTTTTGATTACATTTAAAGTTTTTATCAAATAAAGATATAAAACAAAATTACTAGCAGTATTTAAGTCAAATAAAAACCTCTGAACAATAACAAATTAAAATGTTTTGATTCCACAAGTATGGAATCATTTTAAAGCAGAAGCCACATTTTTAGTATCTTGTTATTGTGAATTGCATTTTCCTCATTGAAATAGCATTTCCAAAGAAACAGCAATTTCAGTTCCTGGCTAGCTGTGCACAATGAGTTTATCAGTTTCTCCAGTTTGCAGAATTTGCTGTGTCATGAGCTTAAATGAATGATTGCTATTCCATTTGGACACACCTCCTATTCAGGATGTTCTTCAGGTGATCTTCAGTGTATTTGAACAGTGATACAAGAGGAAAGGAAAATCCAGACTTCTGGAAAAAAAGAGATCCTCTCAGAAACTCTTTGTCAAAACCCATAACCATGACCTTTCCTTTGCCAAGACAATTCTGCTGTGAAAGGCTTTGGGAGTTACCCATTGCTGTAGAGATTGCTATCCCTTTTGCTGTCTGAGATAATAGCTGAAATAAAGACATGTAAGTATTTTCTTCATGTTTACAGACACTATCTGGATTTTGCTATTAAAACATCCTCACATTACTAATCTCCTCCAGAACCTGTAGATAGAAAACCTGTGTAAGACCAGAGAATAATCGGGAAACACAGATGACCCTTTACCTTCTTGAAGAAAAAGGAAAATAAAATGCAAATTAGTTAATCCAACCCATTCCTTTTTTGCAGCTGGAGGGGAAAAAAGCTTACAGGGTAAAGTAAACCAAAACTGTAAGCAGCTGAGACTGAGAAATGTTACTATAGAATTAATACTCATAAGGAAAATTATGGGCTTTGGATGCCAAGTTTCAAATCTTCAACATGCAGCAGCCAGGAGAAATCCTCTCATAAGTCAGAGCAAACTCAGGGCCAAAAACCTGATATTCCGCCTCCAGAAATGCAGCCTGTAAAAGTTCTGTTAAACTGGCTGTACACACCAACACAAAAAAACTGTCACTGATTTAAAAGTAGGACAAGAATATAACAATACCAAAGACCTATTTTATTTTTTTTTAGTGTTTGTACCTGGAGTGAAAATTAATGCACACTCAATTCACTGCAGATGGTATCTGTAAGGACTCTGTACCCAGAATTTATAGATGTTTTAAGGATTGATCGAGTGCCACACAAATTCAAAGCAGTATTCTGATATTTAGAGTAAAATTCTGGCTTCAGTGCAGTCAGTAAAGTTTTGACAACATCAGGAAAGGATCTGACATGCTCTGTGTGTGTTTCAAAAGTGTGTGTATTCTTACACATACTCTTAAACCTCACTGTGTTATCGTCTGAAAATACCTGTGAACTTCTACTATTTTCATTCTACTTAGTAGGCAGTAACGGAACAGATTATTAAAACAGTTTGTAATAAACAATTTCTAAGAATATTTGTATTCATTTTTCTAGATACAACCCTTCTCTGCTCCAACTTCTTGATTCAGTACTTTCTTAATTTTGAAAAGCACCTAATGAATCACTGGTTAATATTAACAGTAACAAACTTCATTCTTTTGGAAGCGATCCATTAGCGTGCCAGCTGCCAAAAGAGGTTTCTGCTAGCAAAGGCATCCATATATTGGCCTGCAAGAGAGCGTGAGAAGGCCTGCCTGATTCGCATTCATATTGGGTCCATTTTGCAGCACACCAAAACAGGGAGATGAAATAGGGTGCTCTGAGGCCTAAGAAGAAAAGGATGAACTCATGAACTATGAAACAAAAACAAAAAGAATAAAGAAAGGAGAAACTGCTGCAGAGAAGCATAGCCAGGTGGAATATTGCCATGAGGTCTCAGGGAAAGAACTTACATAGCTATGATCATCTCAGTTCCCCTTTCTATACATGGCTGACCCTTTTTTTGAGAAATGATGTCTGCTCATCTTCAGATTAGCTATCTTAAAATGGAGGTTTCCCTGCCTTAGCACTCTAAATTAGCTTTGAGACTTACTTATGTGGTCTATGAGGCAATAACTGAGCTTGCAATAAGTAAAAGGGCATGGAAATGTGATTTACAAGGAGCCTACAAGCCCTTCAGTTCCTATGTTGGTTCATCAAGTAGGAAAATCATGCAGAAAGTGTGAAAAGAATGTAGCAAAACTGCAGCACTTTAAAGGGCCACTAACTCAGGGGCAGAAACAGAAGAAATAAGTAAGGTAAAGAAGCTAAACTCTTCTGTAACAGCAAGAAGGAATTCTTCACAAGAAGTGACTGGCCACCTGCCAAGGTAGAAGCTATCCCACCTGCGCTAGGGTTGTGTGTCATGTTCACCCCTGCCTGTCAGTGCTGCAGGAGGAACAAAGACATTAAACTAAGCCCAAGAGGACAGGAGCTCTCTGCTCCTTCAACTGCTGACACTACTTGTGTGCTGAGAGAAGTAACAGACCCATCACCTGGGGCAGCAAATACACACATCCTGAAATGTGCCCGAGATCAGCTAGAGAAAAAGGCAGAATGCTGCTGGGATGAAGGGGAAAAGATTCAGGAAATCAAAACTGTTGAAGTCCAGGACATAATATGGACAAATGCCAAATGACAAGCAGAATGTGCTTCTCATTACCAGGAGGTCATGTCTCCCTATCCATCTCCTAGATTTCTCTATTTAAACATTCTGATAATTGCCCTCACTAGTGTGCTGCTGATTTTGGCTGATTTTGGCTGATACTAAGATTACAAAGGAAACAAATAAAAAAGTATCACTTCCAGCTCCACTGCATGTTGTACTACTGCAGAAACTATAAAGTACTCCAATGCTCCCAGAGTTATGCTATTGAAACCTTGACTACCTGTTGTGTATTTTATAAATTCAGAAGCACACACTGGATGGTGTATTTCTGTTCGCCCCCCCAAAAAAAAGAAAAAGAAAAGGGGCAGAAATTGGAGAGCAGTCTGAGTTTGGTCAAGGAGAGTGAGTGGCAAAAAAAAAGCCTGTGGAATCAATGATGAAGTTGAGTGTCTTAAACACTTACTTACAGTCATTAATCTCTGGCAGGAGATGTGAGCTATTATTCTACGTGTCAGGAGTAAACCAAAATAACCGGTCTGTATGCATCTTATGTGAGCAGAATACATGTGCTAGTAAACACCTCCTTTCTTCTGCACAAACCTAGTTCCCTAAACCATGTAGCTCTGGAGGGATACAGAAAAACAGAAATACTCCATCATTATTTGTATTTCATTTGAAGCCAAAACACAGAGAATTTAATGGGGATTTAGTTCCAGAGAGAGCTTTGGTGGGCTTGGACTTAAGGTTTTTCTGTTAGCAATTTTGAAAGCATAAAAACAAATTCTTTGTTTTGTTTCCATCAAAATCTCCACCACAGGCCCCCTTTTCATTTTGGGAGCTTTGTGGTGTTTTGGTTTATTTCTAAATGTAAACTTAAGTATCTTTTAACAAACTTGCCATGTTAATGACAAAAATTTCTAATACATCCAAAAGTTACTTTTCCTAAAGTAAGAAAAAATTTAAAAAAAAAAAAAAAAGAGTGGTCAGTTTATTGAAATGTTTTTCTGAAATGAAGATGACTTATCAGCAAAAATGGCACCACTTCAGCAATGAAACTCTGTGGTCATATTGTGGCCTTCTGTCACACAAACCAACTCACCATTATTTTCTGCTTTGCACAGGGACAAAGCTGTTTTGCTGCTTCAGTCAACTATTTTTATGAGATTCAAATAAAGTATTGAGAAAAAAAGTAAATTATTGTTATGGACTCAAAATAAGCATTTAAACATTAAGACTTGGAATACTGATTGAACCATATACTTGACTCCTGTTCAAAACACTGTATTCTTCTTCTTTCAAATGTAATAGGAAATGTTTTTCTTCAGATGAATTATTGTTTATATTTTCTTGCAAGTGTTGTTCATATAAAAAAAAAAAGTATTCTGTTTCTTTGATAGACAGAATATCAAAAATCACTAGAAATCACAGCCTTACGTATGTGTCCAGTGTTGAGGCTGTAATGGCTGCTGGGGACTGGATGAAAAATCCAGGTGATCCTTTCCAATTGTCTGTTCCAGCACTGCTGTTTCTGTGTGCTGACCCACATGGTAAATAAGTCTCCAAAAGAAAAAGGAAGATAGAATTTTATATATCTCAAATACATTTCTAGAAATACATTAAAATATTTGTTTTGTGCATAATTCTACATGAGAAAGCTCAATACTGAGTAATCGTTCTCTATCTGGTAAACTTCCATGTTTTATTGCTATCATCACCTCTAAGAGATTCCCTCCATGAACAGAAGTGTACCATTGACCAAGAGGAGATGTGTCTGTTGAAGACAAAACTCTATGTGAGTCAATCACAGTTGAAGCCAGGTCAACAATTACACTGCTTTCATATCTAAACATAACCATTTGCTTTTCTGACACCTATTCTCATAGTACTATTTATATTTCCTCCATCCCAAAGCCAAATCATCACCTTTCCAAAAGGAAACAGCATCATCATACTTTGACTTAGATACTCAGGCACCTGACAGGTGAGGGTCATCAAAGTACTCAGAGAAGAAGATAGTAACTCAGGAAAGAGAATTGTATGGATGGGACTTAAGAATTCATATTTCTTCAGGACAACTTCTATCTTTTTGATAAAGAAATCAACCTCTTACAGCTGTTCAAAGAAACCTTGGAATTAAAAGGTCAATATGTCTTGCTTATGATATCCGGTAGAGGGAAAAGAAACAAAAATACCCGAGGGACAGTCATGCTTTTCATGGTCACCTCCAAACCGTGTGGTAACTCTTGTTGCTTCCAGATAGCTTTATATACACTTTTAAGCAGATTCTTGTCTGGTGTAAACTGTTAAAGCTCTATTGACTTTGATGGCACCACAGCAGTCTACAATAGCTATGGATATATATCTGAGTATTCAAGAGCTTGCTTTTTCATGTATATACAAAGAGCCTGATTTATTTGATCAGATTTATGTGAAAGTATTTTCTTGTGGAGCAGAGTGTTGGTGGCACATCATGCAGTGATAGGATACCTAAAATTTTAGATTTCAGAATGTATCTTCTATGCATTTTTATCAAATAAAAGGAGTAATGTGATAAATAGTACTTTAATAAAACAAATTTTGCATGGTACAAAATCAAGGGAATATAACTCATGGCAGCTCTTTGAGAAGTTACCCACTTCTTATTGAGAACTGCCTCTCTGTAGCTATAGGTATGAAGCATTTATCATTTATTATCTCAG
Organism: Nestor notabilis; assembly: GCF_000696875.1. Classification (NCBI taxonomy): domain Eukaryota; kingdom Metazoa; phylum Chordata; class Aves; order Psittaciformes; family Psittacidae; genus Nestor; species Nestor notabilis. The sequence continues at coordinate 59,456 of NW_009931612.1, read as the reverse complement.
ACACTCTGCCTGCAGTCCATGCTTTAGAAATGTATTTCATCAAAGAACTGTCGACCCAAATGGATGACATTTCTCAATGCTAAATTTATGGCTCAATTGCAATTAATCTTACCCTATCAGCTTCCAAAGTATGTACACAATTAATACAAATAAAATAGAAAGCCATCATGTCTGGTGTCATAGTGTTCAAAACAGAAAAAAAAAATTAAATATCAATGCTCTCCTTACAGGTAATGGAATTTAGCATATGCCTGTGGGCTGTGCTACTTTCACCTGAGCTGATAAAATTCAGGCAGCTCTTTTCTTTCCTCCAAATGAGTAATTATTCCTGTTTTGTAGGCTTAGGGCTGACATTCACACAAAAGCTTGCACAAAATATTTAGGTGTGGTGTTATTGGAAAGTTGCTTGTTTTACCCTCCAAAACATGCTTATGAAACCCATTCAAGTAAAGGCTAGTCTGAACCTATGGAACTCTGCTTGTTGTTGTTGTGCTTTATATGAGACAATGTAATGATCAGGACATGGCAGGGCCCAACCAAAAAGCAGAGTCGCTGCTCTGTCTCAGTGCTGAAGGATGGAGGAGTCCAGCCGTTACCTCCGAGGATGGCCCAGGTACCACATGGACTGTAGCCTGCTCAATGCAAGAACAACTTTTTTTTTGAAGGTGCTCTTATGCAGGACTCTCAAACATTTTAAAATTGTTTTCTCTTTTGTGAAAACAAAAATAAACCATTGACCACGGATGTTATCAGAATATGGACTAAGCTTTATTATGTTTTTCAAGTGTTTTCGTTAAGGTTAGTGGAGAACCTACCACAAAGTTTGTCACCTAAATGCTACTGTTACTGACTCAGTGGCCCGGCCTTTAGCCCTTCTATTTTTACAGTTCTGTGTCAAGGAAATAACATGTAGCTGTAAATAAATCCTGTCAAAACATTTATCTGCTTTTAAAACAAAAAAATTAAAAAATCTGAGTATGCAACTGCAGGATTATAAAGGATCTACAACTGACAGAGGACATCATTATGTCTGTTCGATCTCTGGACCTGCAAATATCTGAGCTGCATAGCAAAACATTTTCTTTTTTTCTTTGCCTTTTTTCTTTTTTTCTAAGAACAATAGCATGTCAGTTTATCTTGGCAGCATTCCACTTTATTCAGTAATAGATGTCACCTCAATACCTCCCCACAAGCTCATCTCCAAATGTTGTTGCTTGTATTTCTATGCAGTTCTACAGAGCTGCCAATAACACGAGGTCCTATTTATAATTACATTGATAAACCTTTTACCATTCAGCCAATTGATTCTCCGTATCTGTGCCTGTTGCTTTGTTTAACATGGTTTTCTCAATGAAATGTTAATATGCTTCACTAAAACACTGACACGCAGAAGTCATAGATGAGGTCATCGAATAGGCAGCCCAACAAGCAGCATGTATTCCAGAGCAGAATAACTTAATTAAATCTTTCCTCTGAGGATTAAGACTGTTATTCTGACAGGCTTTTACAAGCCTGAGTGTGCTTGCACAGTGCAGAAAGTGTGGTGCAGATATAGAGAGGCAGTGGAGCTGCGTGGGGCAGCTTCAGTGGGGTGCCGTGATCCCAATGGAGCTTCCTGGGATTCAGCCAGGTCCTGAAGACTGTACCACTTGGGGATGCAACCCAAGGACTGGCTCAGGGTGACCCTCACATAGAGGTCAGGTTTGGGTAGCAGCACTGGAGAGGTGTCTGTGTGGGAGGAGGCCCAGGACTAACCTTTCTGGAGTAGGGACACCAGCAAAGTGACTGCAGCCATGAGTGACCCATGCTGGGGCAGGAACACCCTGAAGCAAACAGCAGCAGAGGAAAATCAATGAGAAGCAGATATCAGCAGAAACAAATAATGCATGTGGAGCAACAGCCAAAAAACCTCATGCCCACAACCACAAACCCATGCTTCATAAGCAGAGTTGGGAGGGACTGAGTGTCCTCTGGCAGCCCATGGAGGTCCATGGTGGAGCAGATATCCACCTGCACCCTGGGGAGGACCCCACACTGGATGCCCAAAGGAGGCTGTGGACCAGTGGGAAGCCCAAGCTGGAGCAGACTCCTGGCAGGACCTGTGGCCCGTGGAGAGGGGAGCCCACGCTGGAGCAGGTTTGCTGGCAAGACTGGTGACCCCACAGGGGACCCACGCTGGAGCAGTCTGCCCCTGAGGGGCTGCACCCATGGAAGGAACCCCCCCTGGAGCAGTCTGTTCCTGAAGGACAGCACCCTGGGGAAGGGATCCATCCTGGAGCAGGGGAGGAGTATGAGGAGAAACAGAACAATCAGTCTCATTGTGCTTAGATTGGTAGTTAAGACAGCCATTTGTTTCTTGTGTTTATTTATTTAGAATGACTGAAATTATGCGAAATTCTGTGAGAATAGATTATAAACTGACCGCCACAAAACCAGTCCAATTTGTGTCACAATAGGGAACAAGGCTGTCATTTTCAGTACTGGCAGGATCAAGACCTAGAAGAGGGCTGATTTGTTTAATTTAATGCCAGTGACAATTATTTCTTTTCACTTCTTGTTGACAAGATTTACAGAAAATATTGCGCATCCAGCTGTCTTCATAGGGATCATTGTTTATTATAGTGTTAAGGAATACCAGGAGACAAAATTTCAGATTCTGACAACTGATTTGTACATAAAGCAGTGTGTATTACATCTGTGTGTTCAAAATCCAACCTGATGACTTGGTAATTGCATGTTAGTACAAAGAAGGCCCCGTTCATAAATGCAATTCTCAGTTCTGCCAATGCAGATATGAGTGTGCAGGCTTGTTACCTGCAGACCTCAGGCTGGTCCTCAGGTTCTGGAAACATGCTTGACAAATGAGTACATTTTCCTAGGCAAAACTCTTCTTGTCAGGGAGTAATACTTTTTCTTACTTCATGCTCTCACTTTGGGGATAGCACATTATTAAAATGAATTCAGTTAAGGAAATTCTGCACTGTAATTTTACGCATACTTTAGGGAAAAAATAGTAAAAAGCTTGTGTGGTGTCTCAATGTTCTACTGAAATCATGCTGATAGGCACCTATGTCACTCAAGAGATATAAGTGGTCCACATTTGTCTTCATCCAATAGTGGGTTCTATTAATTTACCCATCCAAATTACATGTAAGAAATGTAAAAGACAGTCTTCCGAATGGAAACTAACAACATGTTTCAAGTCAGATAGAAAGCAACTAAAACAGTACTCTGTCTCCCACCTCTCTAGGTGCAGAGTTATCACTAGCATAAAATTAAGTTCCTTTTAATATTAGAAGTACTTTGCATTTCTAAGCTGAATTTGGCAGCTGCAGCTAGGAATCATTTCAAGATGTAAAGAACTGTGCTCTTATGCTGACAGGAGAAGGGTGACAAGGAAAGAAAGGTGAGAAGGAAAGGATGAGAAGGAAAGAAGGACAAGGGGATCAGAGACAGAAGTCCCTGCAGTTCTACAGGGGAATATAATCTCAATGGTGATATGGAGATAACCATGATAAGGTCCTGAAGACTGGAGTGTGGACAGTGCTTTGAAGACAGCTTTCCCTGCATCTCCGCCCAAACCTCCATGAAGATGTCTAATCTTTGGAGGTGACCAGAAGTTATGTTTGTGCTTCAACCATCATTAAGAAAAATGGTTTCACAAGTTTGATGTGTGCAAACGTATGTTTATAAATATGAAATAGCTTGAGAAATTCCTACCACTAGTCATGAATTAAGGAATCTAATGCTTTTTCAAATGTCATCTCCTCATTTCTCAGTCTCACAGGACACTGCTCTGTAGCAGTGGTATCATGTACTTTAGCATTCCACAAGTAATGCCACTGTTAAAAAAAAACCCAAAACAACAAAAAACCCAAGCACAACAACACCCACTCCCCACCCCCCAAACCCTAACAAATAAACCTCCCCAACTCAGTGTTTCCTGCAACAGGTAAAAACTCGTGCATTTTGCCACAATTCTCTTTGGGATAAGGATTATCAAATTATAAATCCAGTGAAAGAGTAATCCTTATTTCTGTGGGTAAACAAGAAAACACTAGTAATTCATTTCAGTGATAGCTACTTGAGGTAAGAATAGTCTACCATGTTTTTCTAAGACATGGTGATTAAAACTGCCACAGGCACTAATATGGGGATAAAAATTTATGCTAGAATAGGAGAGATGGATAAGAAAAACCTAAGTGTGTCCTCACATCAGGAGTGAGAAGTATTTATTCAAGTCATGCCCTGCATGCCTTCTCCCTCATATATTCACCATAAGGAATGCGGGTAAGCTAATTAGGGAGTATTTGTTGTCTTCCTTTAATTGGTTAGTAGTTGCCAGCACACTAAATCAAACGTGTGCACTTTTTTCTTTTCTTTTCCTTCCTTTTTTTTTTTTTTTTTTACTCTCTGAAGGGCTATTTAATCCAGTGTCATCAAGATATCACGGCAGATATATAGATGTTCCAAAACTTTGTTAGGGAGGCGGCCAAAGTAACAGATTTGAACAGTAAGAGGACAGCTCGAGCAAACATTTGCCAATAAATACATTAAATATATGCACAGCTGTATGAATATATGCTTATTCATTGTTTCTATGCTAATGATAGTGATACATAAATCTACATTTTGATGAAGACAAACTTTTTTACAAGCAGCTAATCTCACCTGGGTAAGCAAAAGAGATTACCCAAGTTAGCTACTATAGAACATTGGATTGTTATGTACTGCATTTTTTGGTTTGAATAGTCTTGTGGTTGCATTTAGTTCTGCCTGTTAAGGAAAGAAGTCATTTGATGGATAATATTCTGTACTTTCCAAATAAAATTAAGAAGAAAAGAAAAAAGACATAATTTCTAACACAGGTTTCAATCTCAGAGTTCTTTATTTATACAAAGATATAAAATATGTGCCTTTTGCAGGTTCTGGTCACTGGATATCTCCAGTCTCACAAGACTTCTATTGTTTATCAGCTCTTTTCAAGTGAACTTACCTTATCTACAGACTTTTAAATTTCTTCTGCCTTCCCACATGCTATTCTGAATCATTCCCAGTTCTCCCCTTTACTGTTTCTTATTCCCTGATCCACAGCTTCTGTTTTCATCTGCACTCCTTTTTTCTGCCCATATCTCACATTTTCCCACCTGTGACCAAACACTTTGCATTTGATTCTCTGAACTCTTTCCATTGCCTTTCTGCAGATTTTGTAATTGTGTATTTTCCCTCTTCTCCAAGCTCCCATTTCCTCTTATTTTACTGGGCATTGGGAGCATACACTTTGCTCATGGCCCAAGCGAACAAAACCAACACATGCTTACTTCCCTAGAGCAGTGTCAGTGACATCTCAAAGGTGGTCCTCTATCAGCCTGTGGGAATAAGATTTATTCTACTAAACTAAATTAGGATTATTTATTTTTTAATGGTCTGAAAGCACATCACAGTCCTTTTGGGTTAGTATGTTTGCCAGGAGCATTTCTCAGTGGAAACTCACATAATATAACTATGCCCTGGCAGAATGCCCTTCTTCAATTCCAGTCAGTAAAAGTCCCACCAGAAAAGAGTTCTCTACAAGTTAAATCTCCAGTAGGACGTTAGGTGAGATTCTAAGGAGACTTTAAGAGCTTTCAGTTGAAAAGCTTGAGTTTAAACTACAACTGGCATGCTCTGCTCTGTGAAAAAAAAAAAAGTAAAAAAATGAGACAGAGAGAATGCTCTGTAAAATAGTTAAATCTCCACCTGGTAAGATTCTGTCCACCTCGTCTTGGGCACAAAAGCAGGCAGCAGAGGTACACTCACTTGTAGAGCCCCACATGCAGTAATTATATTTTCCTCTCCATTTTATGAGTACTTTATTACTTCAAAAGTAGGTCAGATCCCAATAGAGAATGTGGGAAAGTTGTCTGTTGGAAACTGAAGAATCTGCACAGAGTAATTTACTGATATCCAGTGCCTAACTAGTGATATAGTGGTGCTAGCTAAGACTAAAAGGGCTATGTTCAGTTGAAATGGGCCATTGGAAATCAGGGTTTGATAGGGATTAAATCTTTGGTTTGAATGAGGTCTCAATGTTGAGAACAGTTGCATCAAGTGAGAAGATAACTCTTCAGTTTGACCTTGCTATTCTCCAGGGAATGCTGGCTAACACTTCTGTACGGTCATATGTCTATACAAGCTAATTACTGGTATGTCCGAAACCCCCTGGAAAGCTATGCTGAAGTGCTGTTTAGGGCCTGACTTGATGTCTACCCGCAGGTAAACGTCCGTACAGTGCTGTGTTACCCTACGTGACTGAAGAATAAGGTAGTAATTGCAAGATAAGCTATCAATTTTGAAAGATTTCTGAAATTCTGAGGCAAAATGGGATGACTTAAGAAAGGAAACATAGGCTTAACTCTGAATTTTTATGGCTTTTGTGGATATAACTCAAATCCTCTGTTGTTTTGGGGTGTGCTGTTTCCCCGATCTTTCAGATCTCTCTCCTTTTAGTTTTTCTATTGTACTTACAATCACATAAAGATACGTTGTTATTATATAAGATCACTGGTAACACTGGAATCTATTAATTCTGCAAGATAGTATTAATAAACCTATTTAGACGCAACCATGGTTTTCAATACTGTGTTGAAAAATCCATTCAGAAACAGAAAGTGTGATTTACTCCGGAAGTCCTACAGCCTCAAGTATCTGGGAGCTGAGTGAGTGCTTGTGCAAAGCATCACATGTGCTTGCCCTGCTCCTGTACTTAGCATATTCAGTTCGGGCCAGGCTTAGTGGCAGGACGCCGAGATGTGTGTAACTTCAGTCTGACCCAACACAGCTACTTCTGTGCTACTATGTTTCCTTCTTTATTTCTTAGAAATTCTGTGTTGCAGAGACCTTCCTCCCCTCCTCTCAACCTCCCTCTGTCACTTCAGTCATGACTATACAGTATTTTGGGGTGTGCGGTGTGGTGTTGTTTGTTTATTTGTTTTAGTTTGCTTTAAGTCTGAGATTTACTTTAGAGCTACTAGTATGTGCTGCAGATTAATTACATTTTCAAATTACAGAACAAATCCTGATGGCACTTCTCCTCTGGACCTGCCTATCTCATAAGGTCAAGGAAACCTGTTTGCACCAGAAACTATTTTTTTTTCAGAGGGCGTGATGCGTGGCTGGAGAGAAATGTAATCTGTTTTTTAAGAGAATCTAAAACAAATATCTAAATTGAAGTTCAGAGTAAGTAACTGTAAAAGTCCAAATCTGGAAATCCTTTCTTCATTTCTGATAGAGGAAGTCAAAATTCAGAGAGAGCATTTTGTCGAGGCAAAATGCACTGAGCTCCTCACTGATGCTATCACAATGTGATCCACAGATTTTACACTGAAATGCTGACACACCTCTGCTACTGCAGTGTACACCATGTTGTTATAATTATTCTTTGCTCGTATTCAGTACTTCAGGTACTGCTTGAATGACTGCTCTCATATAGCAAAGCTGCCAAGCTTTCCACTTTGAGCACAGCAATATGAAGTTTTCTTCATGGTTGCAATCATAAAATTATATTTCTCAGCTAAGAAAAAAAAATACATGCAGTCCAGGGGCTCATTTGGTCCTTTTGCAGGAACATAAACCCAAGTAAAAATACTGGGTTGCAGGGAGAAGCAAGTGGTTTGGGCTGCTATTCATGAGGTGCAGCAAAGCTGGATGTTTTCCTTTTCTCAGAACCATGTTACCTGGTTACATTGACTGTGGAGTCAGAACAATTTGTGACACTGTCATAGTAAATGTTTCTGTTCATCCTTGTTTACTGGTTGCAGAGAGTTCACATAAAAATCTCTGGAGCTCCCTTCCAACAGCATTTTGTAGTTTTGTAGTGTATTAATAATATAAAACCTTCTTGACAGTGGTGTTGTCAGTTCCAGAAAGACAGAAATAAAAATAATCTCAGAACAAATTGAAAACAAATTTATGTTTAAAAAGAAATTTGCTGAGTTGAGAAACAATTTCTCATTTATTTTTTAAATCATTAATATATTCAACTTGACCTGAAACAGCTCTTTCCAGCTGCAGCAATTTTGAAATGGATCAACTTCCCTCCCCACCCCCACAGAAAAAGAGATGAAAGGAAGGGAAATTAAAAATGAAAAGCTTGATTGAAAACTTGAATAATTTCATTTGGAAAATGTCAAAACAAAACATCTATTTTTTTCCTCATGTTTTCTTCCCATTAAAAGAATAATTCAATGAAAAGGAAATGAATGAGTGCATTAAATCTTTCAAGAAGAACTAATTTGAATTTCTGGTCTTCAGAAAACTTTAACTGACCAATGTTGCCCAGCCCTGCTATTTTCCTCTTGCTTCGATTGCTCTGTTTTTCTATGTGACACCTAGAATATGGGGGTGGTTCTTCATTTGTTAGGTGCAAAGAAATAGTGCAGAGATTGTTAAAACACACGTCCGCTTTTCTATCCTTGGCCATAATGGCTCTCCCTATTTCACGTAATGTTTTTCATCAGTTGATGTTGTAGCACTTATTTTGCAGCCTTTGAACCTTCTGCCACACCGGTTTCTTACCTTTTTTTCTCATTCATGAACCCAATGAGAGAACTCTGCCTTGCTGTCTTTCACATTTTCACTGAGGACCTGATCTAAAGCCCACTGAAGGTTGTGGATAAGCTCTTCTTGATTTCAGAGGGATTTGGCTATCAGTCTAGTGGCATCCACTTTACACCTTAGCCTTACTAAAACTGATTTCCATGTCTGAAATGATACAGTATCAAACTTGCCCCTAAACCCTTGCGGTATCTTCAAGTTAGTAAATCCACCCAAGTTTATTGGACCTGCTTTGCTAATAGTATCAGAAGAAGGGGATGGCTGAGAAATAACTCTGGATTCAGACTAGATAGTGATGTCCCTTTGGAAAGTATATAAACACATTGTCACTGAGTTTGCAAGGCTTGTGGTTTGGGTGTTGCAATGTAGACCTGTGAAATCTTCAGCAGAATCTATTTTGTTGCCCCTGGGAGTCAGGGGCTTGTGGGATAAGAGCTAGTGCTGTGGAGAGTTCAGGCAACATTTATTCCTGTGTGAAAGGAATAGAAACAAAAAAGCTCAGAGTCTGAAGCTGGCTTTCAGGGGAAGCCTTGGTTCATGTATCAGCATGACTTATCTAACACTCCGATACTGGGGTCTGAAGGGATCGGTCATTACCCTCTTGCAGAAAAGAAGAAAAAGAAAGGGAAACAAAAAGGAAGAAAAAATGCTTCTTAGTTGATGCAGCTGGTATAAACACCAACATCATGAGAATGCAGGTACAGGTAACGCAGGCTGACACCTGCCTGGGAAATGTCTTTGACCTGATGGGGAAGGCAGATGAAAGTATTCAAATGCAGCATGGAGGATTGCACCATGGAGTTCAGTTTGCTGCAGGAGAGGTGAAGATAGTGTGAACTCATTGCTGGATCAGGGCACGCTGGGGGGCTGTCTTGAGCCTGTGCTGAGCAGAATGAGGAGGTTTACAGCATACCATAGCTCAGAGTATGAAAATTAACACCTACAGGTATTGTAGACAAGTTTCCCAAATGTCTCAGATTTGTACTTGCACAATTCAGGGGAAAGTCTTGCTCATATATTTTGAGGGAAGCTCTGTCCACTTTCTTAATCAGGACTACAGATTAAAAATTTCAGAGGACAATGGTTATATATACAGCGACCAAGTTCAACTCATTGCATTATTCTCTCTGACTATATTTTACTGTGATTACAATGTTTTCTGGTGTATTTTGTATTCCTGATGTTTAGACTATTAAACAATAAAATGCTGTTAGTGTTTATCCTCCTTAAGCCACTGATACATATTAAAAACTTTAACTCAAGCATAACAAGTATTTTTCATATCCGGGAATGCAGAAAGTGATTCACTGTGGAATATTTCATGATAACACTCTATTTGTCATTGCACAGCCAATTACTGCAGTAGGCTTACTTCAGACTTTTATTGTTGTTGTTTGAGGATGAAGCAAAGGTGCTAACGCTTATGAAAATATACATCTATAGTTTTTAATTTATGCATTATTGACAGTGATAAAGAAAATCTCAGCAGAATTTAACAGTTTCCCCCTCTGACATAACAATGTTCATAGGGTTTGTAAGTAAAAAATACTCTTGTCTCTTTTTCACTTTGAGGTTTTCTGTATTTTCTAATAAATTATTCAGTGTTTCACATTATGATTCTTGTGCTTGCTCTCAGATCTATTAAATCCCTGTATATGTAAGTTTTATGAACACTGTTTGTAAAGATCATGTAGAGTGTAAGTGCATTAGTGGCAGGGGTCATGAAATATTGAGAGATTTAACCACATCTGTGAGATAAATAAGTATTTCTCCCAGAGGCCTAAGAGCATGCCTGTTCATATACAACACAAAGCCTTGTGCCATATTGGCACATTATATCCCGCTATTTGGAATTAATCCATAAAATAACACTAGCTCCCATATCAGAGTACCAGGGCACTACAACTTTCCCAGAATCTCAGGGTGATCCTGGGAGGTGTTTTGTCATCACAGCTATCATACAGAGAGGGGAAGGAAATTGAAGTGAGTAATGAAATATTCTTAAATCCACAAAAGCTTTTTTTAGTTAAAGTTAATTGACTGGTAAAATCTCCCTTTAGTGTTCTTGTGGGTTTTTTTTTTTACCCCAGTCAAGTTCACAGCAGCATATCAATGAGGTTTGTTGAAATGGAAACTTTTCACTGTGCATAATTAGAGTAAATGAAACGTGCATCCATTCTCAATGTGCTGCTTTTATTTCTGTAAGATTTAATTTCTCCAAGAATGGAGGTAGGAAAAAATGGGGCAAGTGTCAACTTACATGAGAAAGGACTGAAACTGTCAAAGCCAGCTCAAAAACAATGATTGTGATCAGAAATCTTCCTCTGTTGATAAGGGCAAACACTTCTCATCCCAATTTGTGTGCCTCAGTTTTGCCTATGAAAAGCAGGCACCCCTAACAAGAATTAAGCACATGGAGGTATAGACAAACAGAACGAATTTCACCTCAGTATGCTGCTGGAGTAGGCTGATCTGAAAACCTACTGCTGCTCCAGGGCCTTGAATTTGCTAAGCGCTGAGTACTATTAATAAAGCTAGAGCCAAACTGTACACTATTATGATCTTCCCGAGAGGAGACCCTATGGGGGATTAGGCTGAGCCTTCCCGAAGTTGCCTCACTTGTAACCTGTGTCAGAACTGAAAGAGAGCTACGCTCACGCCACATCAGTCTGCACCAGAGATGGGAATGGTAAAATACAGGATTTTGTTGAGTCTGACCCTAGGAAGTGGGGACCAGTCAGTCAGGTTAAAGCACTGGAACTGTAATGAACTGTAACTTTCTGTTTCAGCAGTGGCCCCAGCAATGCAGAGGACAGGAGGACAGGCCCCTGAGACAGGCAGAGAAGACAGGCAGCGAAGGAAGAAAGAAAATGATGTCATCCCATTTTTCAGGTGGGGAAATGTAGCATGGGAATGTTATCCCACGATGCACAAGAAGACTGGGCAGAGGCTGGGGCTGTGCTCTGAACAACACCCCAACACCCTCAGGGCTGTTTTCACAGGCAGGAATGGTCTGTCCTCTGCGCTTGCCAGCTGAGTCTTCACCACCACTGCTATGCCAGTGCTCCTATCCCACCCCAGCTGCCAAAGAACATGCCTTTGCTGAAGCCACCGTCCCAGTGTTTGCTGTGAGCAGGTTTTCCTGTGCTCTTGTGACAAGCTGGGAATGTGTGTGCACTTATAGGTACCAGAGCACAGCTGATACATAGCAGCCACCACTGGCTGCCCTCCCTCAGGCAGGGTGCTGTGGGTCAGCCATGCTTCTAGGAACACAGCTCTTGCCTTTTCCTGTCTTAGATACCTGCAGGGCTCAGTGGTATGAGGGAGTGGGGAGACGGGAATCAGGAGAAGTGCTTAAATGTAAAGATAAATTCCTGTTTATTTAAGCCACTCCTGTAGGACTTTTCAGTGTGATTGAGCAGGCCATGAAAGCCCTCCAGATGTGCTCATACATGCTGTACTCCTGGTGTGCTTTTGTGTACGCCATCGGGATCAATGTCGAAACCAGCATAACAGAAGTCTGGAAAACTTTACCTTGTCACATCACAATGGGCTCACAATCATGAAAGGTAAAAAAATGACAGAAGGCAAGGTGTATTTTACTCAGTGGGGTCAATTTTCCTGGTTTTATTGTCACTGGATTTCTAAATGATGGAATTTGAGACACCAAACAATAGAGGATGCTCTGTTAGGGTGGTTATTCACACTCTGTAGTTCTCTGAAGTGAAATACCTCCTGCTATAAAACTTGAAGTTTACCAAGCCTGAAGCAGCTCTCTGCTGCTATTATTCACTTATTATTGCAGAATTGCTTAGCAGTCTCACAGGACATCCAGAGCCCTGTTATACCCGGCGCTATATCAGCATACTGCAAGAGACAAAAGTCCGTCCTGAGGAGCTGCCAGCCTGAGCAGACACTCCAGTCCCAGACAGGATGGAGAGCTGGCCAGCTGCCCACCGGAGCTAGCCGGATGCGAGGCTGCAGCTGCCAGATTGTCTGCTGGGCAGATCAGCCCGACTTTAGGAGGTGTCTCAGATCAGTGGAATAAATTGCTTATTGGACATGCCTATATCTCTCCCTTTTAAGCAGTTTAAAGGAAAGGACTTTTACGTGACTAAAGACAGCAGTGATGAGTCCTTCCTGAAGTGACATGCCCAGTATCACACAGGAATCCTGTCAAGGATTGACAGTGGAGCCTTTTAAGTACTGTCTTACCTCCTACTCCACAAAATTGCTTTCTTCTCCAGTTCTTGAGAGGCTAATATGTCACCAGTCTTTGTCTTAAAACTAGACATAAAGGTTCATGCCTCACTTTAGGAGTAAGACAGTTGGTACACAGCATCCCTTTTCCTGCCCCCCACCTCTTCCACTTCCTTATAGAAAACACAAACTTATTTTGTAGAAATACCATTCACCTTATTTCATCCTCTGAAAAATGCTACACTTGCACTTTTATTTTTTGCATCCTATGAATAAAGATACCAATTGATGAGATACACATAGCAGTCAGACCAGGAAAAGTAAAGCATATTGTTATTAATTTGGGTCCACATAAATCTTTGTCACAGAAAAAGCCAGATAGACTATTTTTAGAAAGCATTCATTCCTTTATTTTTTCTGCCAAGCATTTCCAATCTGAATCTCAGAGAAAAAACAATCTGTTACACTCAGACATCTGTGTGATGAGGGGGTCTATCAGGTGCCATGGCAAACAAGTATGTTTTCTGTTTTCAAATTCTTCCAGCACTACTTCACTTGCATCTCCAAAGCACAAACAGTGGTAGCTATGCTGTAAACAAGGACTGAGCCTAGAAGTGATTTAGCTGTGCTTGAGGAGAAACACTGTCCACATCTTTGTGCATTATATTTCCTTTATAATTCCTCTGTCAGACTTTTTACCCTGCTGACCCTGAGCAAGTTTGTCAGAGCAAGATGGTCATCTAGTTTTACAGTCTTGGGTAAAGTAAGCAACAGAAGACTAGAAACAGAAAAGCAGAACACTGGCCTATAAATTGCATAATCCCAGAAGCTAAACTCAAAGACAAGCAGAAGTTGAAACAGTAATCCAATATGAAAAGAGGCATGACATTTAAATCAACAATGTAAAGGGTCTGTCTGTTATGGGAGCATGGGATTTTTTTGCCAGCTACTCTCTTTTTTACCTCATCATGTCTTTAAAGGGTTTTGTTTCTCTGAAAATGAGGAAATTGCAAGCTTTCTTGAATAGGATTCCCTGATAAGAAGATACACCAGTTACTGACTTGAAAGTAAAGTTTCTAATACAAGATAAACAAATTAATATGTAGAAACTGAAGCAATCTAGGCTATATGGGAGGTGTATGGTCACCATTTCCTTCAATGTAATATTTTTTGTCCAAGGCACGTTCCAAAGCTTATGTTCACAGGAAGATAACAATGCTGCAAATTTAGTAGGTCTCATATGTAATCTCCAGCCAAAGTGACAGCCATAAACAATAAAAACTTATCCCTGACAACGGGCTGACACTACTGACACATCAGTCAGTTCTGATATGCTGATCACAGGGTTGGCTGGTCAGTTTCAATATCCTGCAAGGAGCTGATGTATTTGCACTAAACCATTCAAATATTTTCCCTTCTCTACATGCAGAGTGAATACTTTTAGGCACCACTTATCTTCTTCAGTGCCCCTCTTCTTCAAGAAATATCTGACTTGCAAAGTTGTGCTTGGCCTAAAGTTTAGTTAAAACTTCTACTTAACATCCTGATGGTAGGGCCATCAACTGGAAGAGTGAGAGTGGCTGCTCTAAGGGATTTCTGGGTCTCATATTGTCTTGAATTACTAAGGTAAGAATACTCGGTAATGCTATTCCTGTGTTTTCTCTGAGCTTATATTATTTCTGGTAGCATGTAGTAGTGCTGGCTAAGTAAACATAAACTTCAACATCTGCTTCACTCTCTGGAGGGGTGTAGCACTGAACTCACTGGCCTTCCACTACAGAGAGCATTAGGAAAGCTGGGGTTGCCTGAGCTAAGACTCCTTCTGGAGCTGCACCGGGGCAATTGTCCCTCTTCAGCACCTTTGCTGGTGAGTACTCTTTGAACCTAGTTCATATCGGTTAAGAAAGCCTCATGGTCTGACAGCACACACCAGAGTAAGTATTTAGTATTAAGTGTACAAGTATATAGATTTGAAACGAGAGCTTTAAAGGACAATAAACAGCTTGAGCATCCAAATCTGGGCAGCTTGCATAGCCAAGTCCATGTTTTTCAGATTACTTATGATAAGAAGCAGAGAAGGTATAACAAGCAGACAAACCATTTTTCAAAATTTTTTTAAGAGGACTAAGGAGTGAAGAAGTGTGGTCCATTTGTTAAAAAAAATTAATTAATTACACAGAGGAACAAACTGGGTAACTTAGAAATCCTGCAACTTTGACAAGCATCACATGAAACTACAGAAAGCATTCTCATCAAAGATAATGTGTTCTCCTGTATGTTATACAGAAGACAAACACGAAGACTTTGAGTTGGATCCTGTGTTCAGCACAGCAGTGGGAGAAAATCAGTTCTGACCCTCTGGGCTCATTTTACATACCAGTTTGTTCTTTTCCTCACTCCTTCCATTCTCTTCACCTTATATTTTTTTTTCACCTCAGTTGCCACCCCTTCTTCATGCTTTAGAATTTCAAATAATCTCTGCTTACCAAGAGTTAAAACTCCTCAATAAGCTGATTATATCGCAGGCTTTCAATCGGTAGTTGCCATGCACTATCCTCTGAAGCACCTAACTCTGGTTTCTAGCAGAAACAAGATAATGGGCATCAAGGGCAGTGGCACAGATTTTATGTTAATAGTGCCCTCTTGCTTTTGTATTGCCCGTTCCCTTGAATTCCTGCCTCCCCTGCTCTAATTCAGTCTCCTGTAATTCCTCTCCTTTTTCAACCTCCCTCAGTTCAGTTTAATTTCTCACTTTCATTTTCTTGTCCTCCGTCCCATCTTTCAGACACACACAATGCTTATATTTTTGCTGCTATGACCAATAATGATGGTTAATTTGGCTCCATCAGAGCCTTTCTCATGTTGCGGAGAGAAGTGAATGGACTTAGACTCATAATCTCTGTCCATAAACAGAGCAGAGCATTTCAGGAGTCAGCACTTGTCCCAGGAACATATTTCTCCACACATCCATTTCCTGACAGATCCCATTTTTATCTTTCAGGGCATAAGTGTCTCTCCAAGCTCTAAGAGCCTCACATAGCAGTGTTAGCATATATTCAAAGTTCAGTATTTCCCTAGTGCTGGTGGCATACCTTTATCCTGAGTTACCTCTGCATTTTAGAGAAGTGCTGCTGGTACTTCAGCATTTCTCATCAGACTGTCACTGAATGAGTTAATCTGACCAAATTCAGACACTTAGAGCATAGCTGTTTATACCCAAGCATGTCACCCAAGGTTCTGTTGTAGAAATTTTAGCAGACAAGTCATCTCATCCCAAGGTAGACATCTGAATAGCCAGATCATTTGCACCCTAAAAAGCATTCTTCTGAGTGGAGATACAAGCAAAAAGAATCTTACCCACTGAAAGAGTGGGACAAGAAATCTGATGCTTTTTTCTAAAGTAAGCATAAAAAACAGGTACTGTCCTTTATGAAGAAAGGTGACCTTCCCCCCATATGGAGGCATTCAACTACTATCCAAAATGAAGGAACACTTAAGGCACATGGTGGATGAGCTGAATTTTGCTGGTTATGCTTTTGCGTATTAATGATAGGAGCCGATGAGAAGTTGTAAGGATGTACAAGACATGGTCTGCGCAGGCACTTAGAGCATGGTCTAAGGGATGGGCATGACGGGGAGATACTTTGGGCTGAATGGTAGATGAGAAAATCTTGGGAATTTGGTCACATTTCTCTTGTTCTACCTCTGTTTTTCTAAAGGAAACAGGGCTTTGTGTGCTAAATACATGGGCTCTCCTCAAAGAACAGACTGATTCCACCTAATTTTTCCCCACAAATGGAACATCACCCAGGATTTTGGCTAGCATTTTGAGCCATTGGGGTCACCACTGAGACGGTGTAATTCCTTTCAGTAATGATCTTTCACATTGTGAAGTATCGATGAGCTCTGCTGTTTGTCTAACGCCATGGGGATGGGTCATCCTTTACTAAAAACTTATTAGCATGTTTACTTTCACTTTATATGCATCAAATATTTATTAACAGCATTCAGGTATTTTATATTACCAGTGTTCCTTTATACGTGTACTGCACCAGTTACTGACAAACAACTAAGTCCTCCTAATGATAATTATTCTGTGGCACAAACTCTTTCTCTTTTAAACTGTGTTTTATTAGCCTTTATTAGCATTTGGGAAGTTGGAAATCACATTGCTTTTAATAAATATAGAACATTCCATTTTTTTTGTACTTCGATGTATGCAAAATATCCACAAGTTCTTATGCTTTCTGCTGCCCAAGCTACAGTGCAGCTGGACCTGAGGGTCCAGATAGTGGAAGGAAACTAGCACATGACTGGAAGGACAATAGCATCAGAAGAAAGCTTTTCAGTTTACGTTTTGTTATGTCCTAGATGTTTCCAGTAAATAACAGCAGCACAGTGGCAGACATCTCAGGCTCACTGGTCAGCTGGGAGTGATACACTGCATAAACCCAGAAATTAATAGGAAATGGTTTACGGCGTAAGGATATTGAGAAAATCACCCTGTGTGTACAGGAATTGCAGACCCAAGAGAAAGGCAGGTCATAGGCCCTAGATGAATACATGTCTGTTAATTTACATATGAATGAGTCAAGGCAGAGGGCACAGAGGATGTTCAAGCAGTAAGGCGATGTATCTGAAGAGGTGGAGTTGAAAATTGTCTTCTGGTAGACCACAGCTGGGAGCAAGGGGAATAACTTGTGAATGATCCCCAGCGCACAGGCCCCAGATGTGCAGCACTGGAACACAGGGACACAAGCCAAGACAGATATTTTCAAGGATCGAAATGGTGCTCAGACATGACTGAACGTCTCAGAGGAGAAATCTGTACAACACATAACTACAGGCTCCTACCTGAGGTGATTTCCTAGGCTCTATGTGCAGTCAAATGGAGATTTCTCCTGCAAAAGGCAATATAGTCTGCAAAAGATACTCTGAACTTCTCAATGTCTTGGGAGAACAGGGAAATTTACTTCCAAATGTAGGAGTCTATATAACTAGAAGTAGTTTTAACATACCCTATTCCTTTACTGGGTGTCATTTTGGGGAGCATAAGGGCACAACTGCCTGGCATCTGGTTGCCTTAATTTATTTGCTGCTTCGTAAGCCAGAAGACATTGTCCTGTAGTTGCACCAGTGTCTTCTGGGGTAAGCCAGCACCGTTCTGCTGCTGTTCCACATTACACAGGGCTGTTTGACATCTTTTTCCCCAGCACCTGGCCCATCTTGTGGCATTTTTCTTCCAGTCTAAAGAATAATTTCCAGATCCAGCCTTTTGTCAGATGGATATATGTGATGGCTTGCTTTCTGCTGGCAAGTTTTATGGGTCTTTTTCGGAAACACACACAGAAAAAAATGTATGTAGATGTAATGCAACAGGATATATCAGTGGATTTAGGATTGGGATTTTTCTTCTTTACAAAACAGAGCAAAAAATCACCTCTGTTCTGATATACATATAAGTAAAAGAAGCTCCAAATGGCTGGTGATTAAATTTGGTTGCTAAAAAATGTGTAAGCATTTAACACCTGAAAATTTACAATTTCCAGGAACAGTTACACTGCCTAAAGACCTGTGATAGGTTTATTTGTGGCAACATGGAAAATGAAAGGGATGCATAATAATATAGAAAACTCTTATGTGGCTGCACTATCAATTATTTTGTAGTATTGTTTGGATATTTTTATGCTTCAAAAGAGGAGAATCATATAACATAAGTATTTTTTTGGCTGCAGCCTGTGACTGTAACATGCCCAGCAGTTTCCATTATGCAATGTAAATACACAGTGTATGCTTAAAGAATGTGGGGTCCTAGCATGTAAGAGTGCTCTTCTTCAGATGAGGAAAAAAAGATCATCTTAGGATGACCTTACTTACTAAAAACATTTTTGCCCTTCATAGTTCTTACATATTCAGTCTTTTAACTGAAAACTGCAATGCCAAAGTGTATCCTTTTCTCTAATTAATTTACATTGAAAATTGCATCTTTTTCTCTAATTATTTTAAATGGAAATTCTTCTCTTACTGTTCAAGGTCAAGAAAGGCATTCCAGCCAATGACTGAAAAATAATAGGACAGAAATGCACATTGATTTATATTTTCAAAATTGATTAGCAGTTTAAGACTGTGACAGCAATTTATGTGGTGTTTCCAGTTTACTAAAAGCCAAAATTGATTAGCACTTTTTGAAAAGTACCATGTTAATCAAGGTAAATTAAGCAATGAAATGACTTGATTACTAGGCAATTTGCCCTTTCAGAGATTCTTTAAATAAAACTAGTCTGGGAAACATTTTCTGACAGCAGATCTGCTAAAACTATTACTTACACTGGAAGAAGGTAATAATTTTTTTCTTTCATGCTTTTTCTTTTGTATTTTCTCGTATCTTCTCAGTAAACAGCAATCCTAGCTTCTATTGCTCTACTGGAGTTTTATTTTTTCCTTTCTTGCATGTTTCACTTCAAGACTTAATTATATTCATCCTGATAAATAACTCTGTGTGTTACCACCCTGCCTGCTACCCCTGTACAGTACAGCAGAATAACGAATAGACTACAGAATAGACTATAGCAGAATAGCAGAATAGACTACAGTTTGGAAACCTAAGCCTGCTGCCCCAATTAGAAATAGTTCCAGCAGAACAGATAGATAGTCTATCTTCAGACTCCCTTCTGAATGTTTATTTTATGTTCTAGAGATATGTATATAGTTTTAACGGGAAAGACTCCTGAACATTATTTTCACTTAAGGGTGAAATTCAGATGCACATAAAAAATGTATTAAGCCAAACTAAAGAGATTTTTAAATTATTTCACAAGAGATGGTGGAGACAAAATCAAATTAACTTCCTTTTCTGTGAGAGTGCTTCAAGTCAGTTAATGGTAAGTGAAATCTACCTTAAGCACTGGTCCTGTGGCCCCTTCACCAGCTTTTTCTCCCAACTAGCCCACCTTCATTTGGTGAGGGGATCATCACAGGTCAAAGAACCTCTGAGGACATGCAGCTTCATAGGTTAAGAGATCACCTCTAATGCATGCACGCACACTGGAGATGCTGAGCTGAAGTCTACTTTGTCCTTTGCTCAGTTCTTCACCCATAGAAAAAAAAAATATCTGCATAAATAAAGGCATGTAACAGAGAATTGCACAAACACACTATATGCCAGGCCAGAGCTCTTTATATGACAACATAAATCCTTGTCTATAGACCATGACACCTCCAAGAATAGAGACCACAGTCCCTGCCAAAGCCCTCCCAGCACTGCTGGCACCAGTGCTTTGTGCTGTTTAAGCCAGACGCTTCTCATTTAAGAAAGCGATTGGAAACATGCAGCACTAAGAAACTAACGTTATCTGTGTTCACATCTGGCCAAGGTGTACAGAGCTCGAGACTTGTTCACTTTAGGAATGGACTGGAATTACTGATTTTCTGCAGGAGATCATATTGTGAACTTAGGGGAGTACAGTTGACTTAGGGGAGTAGGTGTGGCCGCAGGGTTCTTCATCAAGTGAATCTTTGTCGGGGTGATGTTATACTAGAGTGAAAGTCTGCTGCTGGAAGGGAGGAAGAAGAATACACAGGCGGGAGGGAGAATACATATGCAGAAGAATTGATTTAAGTCCTGAAGTACTTCTGCATTTCTATTTTCCCCTTCGTGTATGATCAGATATGCTTCTGCACAATGGTTCAGATATCACAAATGTATGTAGATCTATGCAAATCTTCAGACACCTGGCTTTTGTTCAAGTGATATTGCCAGTAAGCAGACAGCTTAGTTAAAAAAGTTAAAAACTAATAGCAATAGCTCTGTCTATCCAAGATTCCCACATTTATGCTTTCCTTTCCTCGCCACTCTTGTTTGTGAAAGGCTGCTTTACCTGTCTTCCTCACAACCCTTTCCATTTCCAGTAAGGAGCTGTCTTGTGTGAGAATCCTACCTCTTTCACATCCCCTCTACCCTCCACAATATTCAGCAGTGCTGATCTGTTTTTGGCAAGATACAAGATTTGTCTATACCTTTTCAATGTTGTCTTCTCCAGACTGTCTCTCTTCCCCTTGAGAAGCCTTCCAGCCTAAAAGAATATGTAGGGTTTTTTCCAACAAAACAAAACAAAAAAAAAAAGAACAAAAAACCTAAACCTTGAGAATTACAATTCAGGAAAGTAAAAAATGTGTGCAGAGTGATAACTAAACATGGACAGCCATGCTGTGTGGCAGACATTGCAATCTGAATGTTTTGCTTATGCTCATATTGATTGTAGCTATCTTTCCAGTCTCTCACACATACCCTCATAAATTATACACCCTTGCAAACTGTTCCAGTTGGCATTTAAAATTTGCCCCTTTACCACTGGGAAAAATGGAACAATTAATGAAGTGGTGACAACTGGTGCTTCCTCCCTTCCTGGGGACATGGGAGACAAGGAAAAAACCCATCCAATGTGGATGACATATTCAGTTACTAACGCCACCATGTGAAATTCCTTGGACTTATATTTGAAAGCAGAGGAACACATTTTAATGTTTTTACAAAAAAGCAGGAAAACCAGGATGGTGAGGAAGCCATCCCCCTCTCCAGTTCCCCTGGGTGACAAAGATATCCAGGGCTTTTGCTGCTCTCTGTTTTTTGCTGCAGCCACACTCCAGAGCCACATGCTCTGTGCTGCCATAAATACACTGCTTCAAATGTCAGACCTGATTTACTCTATCCCTTGGAAAGAGAACAAAGCAAGTCAGTTTTCGAACCCAATAATGACAATAAACAGCAGTGGTTGTTTGAAAATAGCCCAGATCAGGAGCTAAGTAAAGAGGGTGCTCTGTATGCAGTTAACTAACATCCATACTATTCCTACTAGCTGTTACTTGTAAAGTAAGCACTTTTGTTGGCATTAACAGTACCACAGCTTGTCAAAAAGCCAAGTCTTAAAGGACAAAACACTCATGAGTCCTAAATTTCCACTGTTGCAAAAATAAGAAATGTGACTGTCCTCAAACACACATGGTAAAAACAAACATTAGCTGCTAACTTGGATGTCACATTTTCAAGCTGGGTTTGTTTGCATGAGTTGGTGTGGCATAACATAGGTCTATGTAAAGGTATCCAGGCTAGCGTGTACCCTGGAAGGAGCATGGCACTGCTCAGGTCTCCAGCCAGGTGAACATACCCTCCTAATGCAGCTGTTACTTTCAGCAACTCAACATTGCACCCTATTGGTAAACTTAGAAAGCCATATTTAGAATTTAGTAGCTTTACATATGTAGATGCCAACATAGATGCTTTTCAGAAGTCTGTGTTTAGATTCTTATTTTTTAAAACCTTGTTCACAATAGTCCTTTTGCACCAAATATCTAAAGCCAGTCAAACTATCCTATTTAAATGTGCTAAACCATCTTTACTCCTGTAAATATGCAAGACATGCAGCTTGATGTTTTCAAACAGATTACATCCTATTTAAAAGGAGTGTGACCATACTCTAAAAAACATGAAGAAACTAATAAATTAAAATGAGAGTGAAATGTTGTCTTAAATTTGTCTGCATGGAGCTGCTTCATGCTTTTGATTGCTGCATCTCATTCTTGTGTGATTAGTCAAAGTTTGTGCCTTCCCAGCAACGAAAACATCAGCCCTTATACTGGAAATGTCATGAAAGCAACATTAATGAATGGTTACATCTTTTGAGTTTCATTTTGCCACCAATGGCGTATGTGTTTTTTCACATGGTGTGTACATGATTTCCTACAATGTCTAAACAAGGCAGCACAGTTGACAAACTTGTTCCTGTTAATTGCCAAATCCTCACTTTGAGGGCTGCATAAATCTTCTCCAATAAAGGATCACAGCTGATGCTGTCAGGTCAAGAATCTTACAGCATGTTTTTGGTGCCAAGTCAAACACAAATTCCCCAGGGTTCACACTGGTAACACCTTTTTATATTTATTTTTTTGTTCTGGATCTGTGGAAGAACAGCTTCGAATTCGTTCTGATACGTTGATGTTTGTTGTATGTGTGGGGCTGCCAATTTCTGAATCACTTAGCTTGAGAAATTGTGCTGTGAGTGAAGTTCCTCTTTTTGCTTCTAGTCTTGCCTTGCTGCTGCCTGGATGCCAGGCACTACACACCAAAATGTCACCTGGGACACCATGAGAAAAATACTTTCTGTCTGGTTGCTCTGTCTTTGTTAAACAGCAATAGCTCTAACCTTATTCTACTGTTTTTTCATACATATGTTTCTTATGCTTTCTGCAAAAATTCTGTGTCCTTCAGTTCAGAGTTACCCCGGTTATCTGGCTTAAAGCATGTCTTGGGTTCACTTGCAGTCTGATTGTTCTGAGCAGGCATGGCGAGCCAAATCACCTCCATCCTCCACATTTTTGTCCCAAGGACATTGGCTGTAAACTTTATGCATGTCTTAGCAGATCTGGTAATGTCACTGGTAACATCTTGCATGCTGCTGCTCTGGAGGCATGTCAGCCACCACAAGCTACTGCCTTAGCTCCCACCTTATGCTTAATGCAAACCCCAGCTTGTGAAAAATGATGCCTGTTTCACCCACACTACCAAGGCCCATGGGATGAGGTGGGGGCGAGACACAGGGAACAGTCACCACCTGCTCTGCTCTACAGGATGGTCTTGGCCACACAGAGTTGCCAGCTGATGTGGCTGATCCTGCAAAACAGATCCTGCATACGGAGTAGGACCCCGCCACCACCTATGGGGGACACATAGCCATCCAGACCCTCCTTAAGGCAATGAAAAAAGTGAAAAAACATGAATCAAGTCAAAGATGTGCAGTTCAATGCTGCCTTCAGCAGTCCTCTGGCTCAGATGGATGACTCACAGTGCCTTAGAGCTGAACTGTCTTGCCCCATGGCAACTTGTGGTAGCATCACTCACAGCTGGGCCAGTCCTTTCCCACTGTAAAGCCTCAGCGAGAGGCTGTTCCTGGCTCTTGGAGTGGGTGTGCTGTCAGTCACACTCAGCCTTTGCAAATTCTGGCTTCAGCAGCCTCTGGGAGTCTGATGTGTTTAAAACAGTACCAGGGACTTGGCAAGACATTGGACTGATGATTCAACCACACAAAGTGATCTCACCTTGCTGTATGCCAGTCTGCCAAATGGACAAATGGCACCAAAAGTACTTCATAATTTTTGGGTTTTAATCTTCAAGATTATCCCCCTGATCTTTTGAATAAGAAAGCAATTGTGGAGCTCTACTGAACTGTACCCATCATGGAGCCGTTAATGGCCTCCTTCCAGGCATGCTCCCAAGGAGTCTGTCTAGAGACAAAGCCCCACACCAAGATCCGTTCTCAAGTAACAGGCATTCCCAGGCTTCCTACAGGTCTGTCAGGATGCTCCAGTGAACCTGTCTGGGCTTCTGCTGCTGAAGAAATCTACCGAGGGAAAAATGGACCTGAAGAAGCTGCCACTCCTATTTACTGTTCTTTCATTTGAGGTGGGGGAGGTGGGTGGGTGGAGGGTGAAACGGTGCTTGTGTGCACTTCTTTTTATCTCTGTGGAGCATCTGTTCCCACAGATGATCTTGGCTAAGGATTTTTTACAGTTATTTTCCAAAGCCCAACAGATTAGATAGGCTTTGGTCCTTTCCCTCTGATAAATTTCACATGAACATGACTCAACTGCCTTTGATAGGTTTGCCCATGGATTTTGTAAATGTCTTTCTGAAGAAAATTGTTTTGGTTTGTACTTTTTTGGGGGTGGGGTTGGTTTTGTTTGGGTTTTGTTTGTTTGCTTGTTTTGGATTTGTTTTGTTTTGGTTTTGTTTTTTCTTTTTTAGTTCAGCATTTCATTTCACTTCAAAATTAGAAGTTTTTTCTTTCCTATGCTGATAGGCAGATCTAACATTGGCTTCATTGCTTGGACATATTGGCCTCCATTGAGTTGTGCATAGAGAGTGCCTGGGTATAGCCTCAATACGTGAGTTAATGAAAGGGAACACAGATTTGAACTACTAAAACTAACAGTTATGCAAGCAACAGGGCATTATCTGTGCTCCATGTTCAAATGAATATTGCTGGCACTGCAGAATGACAGATAAAAGTAACAGGATTTTTCACTTAAATCCCCTTAAAAATTCCCCCCCTTCCTTCCCCTCCTCTCCCCACCCTGAGAGTATAAGGCTCTGATTTACTTGCCCATGGATCTTTTCCAGTCTGAACTTTCATACTATCATCATCAATGTGTTCATATAATGATATCATAGCTGGAATAAGGGGAATAGATAAAGCTTGTGAGTGTCACACACCAATGTGCCACTCTGGTTCTAAATGGATCCTGCATTAGAAACATTGTTTGTTTTTGAAAGAAAGTGAGAGAATCATTCTGTCACTGAAAATAAATTGAAGGTTCAGATACATTGCTGTAGCCCAGGGTCACTTTCTGTCTTGTGCTCACATTTTTTCCAGTTGGACAGTGCTAACCTTTCTTTGTTCATTCTAAGATGAACCTTCTTCTCCAGCCTTCTTCAAACGACCAAAAAACAACCCAAAGTTTGGCTGAAAATCCAGATGGAAGATTACAGAATCTACATATCTTAAATGAGACAGATGAGTAATGCAGCTTACTTGTCTAAATCACTCAGCAATCCAAATTACATGCCACATGTTACTTCTTAAGCTAGTCAAGAGCAGTTTTCTTTTCTTTTTTTTTTTTTGGTGTTGTTTTTAATTAATTCAGGCTAAATGCCTTTAATAACTGCAGAGCTGAGAAGAAAGAACACTGCTATAAACAGTGTTTTGATTTCATCTGACCCATGCATTATGAGATCAGATCTTGAGATACATTATCTGGAAATGTAATAGTCCTTGATTTTTTCCTCAGACACACCTGGTAGTAGGATATTGAACGAGAAAAATGTGCTCAGGAAATTCAAAGGGTATCTGTGGTGAAAGTAAGTCGGTACCTTGCATCTGTATTGCTCTTTGTAGTGCCTTGGAAAGCATAATCCAATAGTCCTTCCCAACAAGCAAAGTGGAATGAATACTTTCCTGCTTTGCATGCCATTCTCACAAAGAAATCAATTTTTCATTTTTAAATATAACATTGCACGTCCTTACAATTTCTAGGGCTATGTATGTACTGCAATTTGCTGGCACAAACAATTGATCCTATAAACTTCAGCAATGTCAGGTAACATCTGTGGGGATTTCAATCAATAAATAAGCTCGCTCTCTGCTGCTGAGTGATTTCCCCACCATCTCACCAACAAATGTCTTTGTTTAATGCTGTGAAAGTGGCCAACCATACCATGTCACCCAAGAGTAGAAGAAATTTAGTAGCTGAAAGCACGGGCAGTGGAAAACCATGCACTATAATTAATTCCCTGGAGCTCTCTCTATCAGTGGGCTTGTGGATAACCATAGAGGTAGGAACTTCTGCCTCCTGGGGTCTAATCTCAGAGACTCTAAACAGGGATATTTGGAGTCTACATAGGAAGTAACTTCACACCAGTCCCAAAAAGAGGATCAGAGTGGTAATCTCAACATATGGGGCTGCCAGATTTCCCTACTGTATGGAAAAGACATGAGTACCTTTTTCTGTGCCAGAGTTAAGGTGCTTGCTCTGATAATGAACACTAGGGAGCTGATTAGATCTCTAGAAAGAAGACAGCAGCTTGGAGAAAAAGCTCTTGGGAATTTTCCTCTTGTGCTGAGTCTAGGCTTCAGTGACACTGCTGATGTCCAGTTGAATGCAGCCAGGAGACAAGAGAGGGGTTATGAGATGGGTGGATCTGCCTTTGTCAGAAGGCATTTTACAACAGTTCAGTTTAAAAGCAATGAAATAAATCTTTCTGCATTCAACCGTTTGAGTTTTCTTTTTAAGGCTTTAGACTTCTTCAGAAATTAGGCTTTTAGTTGAGCTAGTGAGGCAGTCAGCTGTGTTCTGTCTTTCTTGGGAAGAGAAACATAAAAAACAAATAGCAAAATTTTGGTGTGGGTTTGGTTCTTTTTGGTTTTATTTTTGTTTTTAGAACAATATTTTAACTCTTCTTGCTGTCCTATGCTGGGCTGTTGTAACTTGTATTATCCCAGCTGCTCTGTACAGGTTCCCTTCCCCATGAAACAGCCCTCTTCTACTCTGTTCTGCCCCTACAACCAGGTTTAACTCCCCTGGAATGGATGAAATAAATCAAGGATCAATTCACTAGACACTTACTTCAGCTGAGAGATGGTTTGTTGCTCTTTAAAGGGGGCAGAGAACACCCTTCAAATTTTGTTAAAATATATTTTAATATAAAATATACTAAATAAAAAGATAAGAGCAGGAAGTTCCCCAAATTCTGTTCCTGTTTCACTCCATGAACCAAGTTAAGCTTGGGACATAGATGTATCAGTAGGATGAGCTGTTGTTGTTTTGATTGTTCAGTGCTGAATTTTACTACAGGTGCCAGCTGTCAGTGATAAGTGGATTTCTGGTCAGAGAGAAAAGTCTGCAAGAATATAGCTTGTTAGGGCACCTATCAGCTCCCCACGGATTCACCTTATCTAGTCAACTGTTAGGAACAAACACTGTAGTCAGTTCCTGTGGAGCCAATATAACTGTCAAAGAAATTGGTATATATTGATACAATTGCCATGTCTATTCCCAGACACTGATTCCATAAATGGCACACTAAGTCTCCTCTTTAGACACCTGTGTGGGGAGATTTTATTATTTGTTAAGAGAGTCAAAGTAGTAGATGGGGGAACTGAAACCCTTTGGGCTACAGCACCAGTCCTGGAAGGGGTTTGAATCCTGTGGGTGCTCCCAGCATCACTGGCACCATCCAGCTGGCTGAGGCTGATACGAAGAATATCAGTTAGTGGTATGTGGGGAAAATTGTTTTACAGGAGCACCTACAGGCTGCAGCCAAGAACTGTGTAGGTGCTGACTGTGTAAGTATTGTGCACATCATGAGGCACAGTTTTTGCCCTCAGTATGCAGTATAGGCAAAGGCAACAAAGGGCGTATACATGGAGAGGGAGGCAGAAATATTATCTCTCTTTAGCAGATGAGGGACTATACAATCTTAAGGTCAGAACACTAGCAACTGAACACCAGGGTCAGATTCCCATAAAAGGAATTGTTTATCAATGTTTTTCATTTGTAAGTAGCATCTTCATTCAGGAAGAGAAAGGAATAGTGCTGCATCTGAATGAAAATCCTTAGGTGTTATGGCAATGTATTAAAACATAGCACATCCGAGTGTTTGTCAAATACAATACGCAAGCAGCTAATGCTGCAGTCAAATGCATTTTCCAAGGAATCAGCTGCTTTCTTATTGCATTTATCAAATATATTTCCATGGAATGATATTTTCTAAGACATGAATCAATACAACATATGTTATAGTGCTTCAGCTTTGTTTTCATAATGAAAAGAGCTGTTTTAATAGCATCTGTTGTAGTGCTAGGAACATATCCTGCCACAGTTTCTCAGTAAAAAACCTCCAATTTCAAGTCAAAGAACTTGGATCCAGGTTTAAAGGAATGGGCAGGCTAGTCTGCTCTCCTTTCTTTAATTATTTATCAGAGTTAACACAAAAGAATAGCAAAAGAAACACTAAAAAAATTCTGTATCATTTTGGGATACAGATTTTCTTTTTAAACCAGCAAGGAATTTTGGCAATGAAGTCCTATTGAAGCAATCTTTTTTTTTTTCCCTCCACTTAGAGTTGTATCTTGCTAGGCTGCAGTTGTCTTCTCAAATGTGCATTGTAGATTATCTTCCTTTGAAAGAAGAGTAAAATAAAAACTTGCTGTATTGGGACTTGGTAAACAGTGTCTAATCTAATTTATATTATGGGCACCAATTACTGGGGAATTCATATGCTACTAAATGTCAGTTCCACTCTTGTACTAGCAATGACAAAAACAATCTGTAAGTCATTCTAATCATGAGAATGCCACACCAAAAAATCTCCTTATTGTTCTTTCAGAATTCCCCTGATAACCGGGACCGTTTCAATGTCCTTCCACTCTTACCACTGCCCTGAAGTAGAAAGAGATAGCAGATGTTTGGATTTTAAGTTCTTTCTCTAGGAGCAGTAACAAAAAGATAATGCCAGATGGTTTGACTAAGTTTCTCTCCTTTTCACCCTGCTAAGGTGCAAGGAGGTACAGAAAAAAGAGTAGTTAGGATCAAGAGATTGCATTATGTTTTTAGCCACTCTAAATACTCTAGCTGTGGTTAATATTTCATAGTTCCGTGCAGTGTGATAGACACGAAGGTGTGATGAGTGGTACCTGATCCAAAGAGCTTCAGTCTAAATCAGATGCATGAGGATTTGACAGGAAAAGGGGAAAGAAGAAAGATGACTGAAGAAAACAGGGAGGGCTTTTAGGACAATAAACCAGAATTACACTAGCCTCTGCTTCCTCTGTTTGGTTTTGCAATTCTTACAAGCAGAACTGTAGTCAAGTTTATGCAAATAAAAGCTACCCCCAGCACAGAGAATACTCTGAAAAGCCCTGTTTATTCAGTAGATAAGAATATGTGAACATTTATGCTTTGGTGATGGGCATTGAAATGTCCGGATTGGTACATTTTCCTGTATATGAAAATAGAGAAGGAAAATGTAAAACTTTGACATATAAAAGGATGTTAAACTAGAAACATAATTTAAAAGAACTATGCCAGTGCTTGAGTGTGTGGCAATTTCTGTTTCATGGATTGTAATCTTTGACAGCGGGCAGGGAGGAGAGATCATTTCAAGTCAGTGAAGCAACAGAGAGAATTTCTGATGAAAACCCAGGTTGGCTTGAAGATACATTTAGATCTTTGTGACTCATGCTGGCAAGGTCTGAAAACTTTTTGTGTCAGTGAGAATTTAGGACCTTGCCTGGTCATCCTGCAGAAATAACTCCTCTGGGGCTGATAGGGTGGATTGAGTAAGCCACGGCCTGGAGACACAGGCTGACTACATGCTAACACAGTCAGATCAGCCCAAACATAGGCAATATCTCCTGCCCACCACCTACTAGGGTATCTACTATATGGATGTGTAAGTATGCAGTCACAAGTAAGGTGGTCTTGTTTGTCAGGTGCATGTAATCCCTTCTATAGGAAGATACAAATGGTTTCTGCTTCATGATAGGAAGGGATGGGAAGGGAGGCAGATACCCCATACACTGCCCATGATAAACACAGATTTTGCCTCTTCACCAAGACACTTTCCTTGTTCCTTTTTCTTGTGTTGGCTTGCATCATCCTTACAGAGCACAACACTTCCAGCAGGCAGAAAGGTCATGCATCTGGCCCCAGCTAAACAGCCCCCAGCATTTTTCTACTGTCCTGAACTGGTGTAAAGGTTCTTGGAGAACATCCTGCCATGCTGATAGCAAAGATGACATTAGTGTCCACTTACTAAAATGAGGGTGGTCAAAAATAAATTTGATCCAAGGACGTGGCATGGAGCTCAATAGAACTACCTGCTCCTGCCCCTCTTCTCACTGGAATTCTTGTCATTGAGGTGTTTCTGCACTTTCATACATCCATGCAGATGATGAAAGCAAAACAAACTTTAAAAAGGCAGCATGTGGTTGTATTCAAGAGTATTCTAGCAGCAAGCTTATGTACTTGATGGACACAAATACAAAAAAATCCCCCAAACACATTCTTTGTTTATAGGTCTGGGTTTTTTTTGGTTTAAGGTTTTTTGGTTTTTTTTTTTTTTTTTTTTTTTGGTTGTTGTTTGGTTGGTGTTTTTTTTTCCCTGGACAATATTGTTCTCTATGTTGCTGTGTTATATTTAATACACTAAGCATCCCAAGTAATGTTGCAATTTTGACAACATTTTAATTCACCGATGAAATAATGTTGCTCCTGAAAACCTGGAACATGTGGCATATTCTCACTTGTAATCTCCATTGCATGAAGCTGTATAAGCTCACTTACCAACCCCCTAGTTATCTGTACCCCTTGGCATTCCCATATCAATATAATGTGAAATGACTGAGCTGCAGGAAGCAATACCTATTCTGTGCTTGGCTGCAACTCTGAGGACTGTTTTACTATAAGCTTATAAAAGTTGTTCCTTAATAAACACTGAAGTCTTCTGAAAGGGGAAAAGATGTCAGTCTGGTCCTTTTGACCTGTAGAAGAGATGTAAATTTACTCATACTAACTGGAAAGCAACCACTGCAGACATAAAACCTAATCCCTTGAAATATCATGTTTGCTCAGTAACAAAGAAAATTATATCTAGGGACACTAAGCATCAGTTTCAAATCACAAGCGTATGTTTTCTAAATATAAGGAGCAGCTTTCTCCCTCATAGTTAAAAATACAACTGTGTTACCTATACAATCCAATGGACAGCTGTAGCAAACAGAGGTCTGAACTGTACTGACAGTAACAGATGAGGCAGTGGCCCCATGCCCAGCTACTCAGGTAGCCGGATCTTCTAGATTGGATTTATCCATCAGGGGAGTAGATGCAGGTTCAGTGAGGAGACAGTCATTCTCTTAATGCTCTGTACTGCTAGACAATAACCTCTGGCCTGTCCCTGGGTAACTTGTTCGTGCTTTTCAAATCAAAACGCAGCCAGGTCCAGGGTACTGGGACTCTTAGATAATGGCATGATTCCAATCTCTCATTTCAAATGCCATTGCTCAGCTGGAGCAAGGAGAGTTGTGACTTGACCTCTCCAATGGCCTCTATCATTTTCTGTTGAGCCCTATGAGCTTGATTCAAAGGACCGAGGTAAAAGAAGAGTGCCTGTCTAGGAGTGTTTTTTGCTACACATACTGAAAGGAGCTACCTGGAGAGTGCCACTTGTCAGGCAGATGACTAATAAAACATGTGATACAAGCATGTTTAACAAGCGCAAACATCACTGTCTTGAGCAGTAAATGTGCATCTCATAGCTTTTCGGACTTTTCCAGAGCATGGTAAATCTATACAGTCAACACCAAATACATGGACAAGAATATACATGCATATAAAAAGCACACATATGTCCTGTATAGCTTCCGCTCTCATCCTTCTTCTGATAAAAGTTCTACATTTCAAAAGCCATCACCAGCAGGAAGACAATAGTTTCTTCTTTCTGAGCCTATTGACATGTTCAACACAGTAAAGGGGGAGACGAAAACAAGAGGGAAATGATAGGAGGAAACCAAACCAAACCAAACCACTCTTCTTGCAGTTCTGAGAAATATTTACCAATCTCACCTTGCATAGAAATATTCTGCTTTGTTTCAGGCATCCCTGACTCACTTAGCATTGCTTTTGAGCACACAAAACATTCCTCACAATTGCCTTCTCATCCCAGTAATCCACATAAGATCTTATACATTTATTACAGAAAATCTTTGAAATCTAATAGATCTTAAGCTGCATACAGGCTCTGAGTGCCCCCACGGCTCCCTGCCACCCCCCCTCCTGCCTTTTGCTGAGTTAATCGGCAGCTCTGCCGGCTAAGGGGACTTACCAAGGGCTTTTCGATGGGAGAATGCAGTTAGACGCTCTCACACACTGGAATAGCTGCTACCCAGTAATGAAGCAGGAACTGAGAAGTCTCACTCTTTCAATAGCTATTCAGGTAGTGCTGCCAGCTTTCTTGAGCTATCTGCATACACACACATGGGGCAGGGGGGGTAAAGGGGTGGGAGAGAGAGGGAGAAACGCAATAAACTGACTATAATTAAGAATGCTCCTTTCTACAAATCACAGCAGCAAGAAATGCCTTTAGCAGCCTTTTTAGCATGATATCTTGAAATAAGAAGACCCTTACAAGAAATGCTGCATCCTTCCTACTCTTTCTCTTTTTTGTTTCTTCTTTTTTTTCTTCCTTGTAAGAAAAATTAAAGCCAGCTCTCTCAGAGATTTAGTCATCAATGTATTGTAGGGAGGTTGCTGTTGTTTGGAGTTTTGATTTTTTCTTTTTCTTTTTATGATGAAAGTTTTATTATGAAATTCAGCCTAATTTGCAGCCAAAAAAAGACCTGACTCTGTTCTTTACAAGGAGCAGCTTCTCAGGAAAGCAGTTTAGATCAATAATTTCATGCGTTTAATGACAGTATTTATGAAAGAAAGCATCAGTGCTAGCCAACTCAGTAACTGGGAAGGTAATAGTTTAGTAAATACATATCACTGACTTTTTGTACCTACATATACCATTAAGGGCAAAAACAACACTACATGTAAATTGGTAGGAGAATATATAATGGAACTCCTGAACTTGGAAGTATTTTACAGAGAGCAAATATATGGTGCCCCAGTGTGCTGGTTCCACAAGGAATGAGTGCCCCGTCTGTCAGTGATGATGGTTACTTTCTCCTAATACACATGAAGAAAAAATTGTCATGCAATTTTGAAATATTATTGTATTTGGCAAAGGGATTTGAAGGATTTAGTAAGTTAAACCTCCAGGAAAGATCCTTTCTTTAGAAATCTTTAAAATCCTATTCTTAAAAATCCTCTTTCTATGAAGCTTTAGAATTATTTATCCTTTCATTACTTCTGATGTCACCTGTGGCAAAAATCAGATAAAATATGTCCTCTCCCTAACTAAAAGAGGAAAATGTTGGAAGATTTCCCTCCATCAATCCATCTCTCTTTCTTATATGCGATTACCCATACACCCACCTACACACATTCACAACATGGTAGCAAAAGTAACAATTGGGGAAAAAGTAATCAATTTCTTTTAATTTAGTAGTTAGCCTTGTTCCCCACATAGCAATGGCTTTGTCCAGATGTTGGTATAATCTCAGTAACCAGGGGTTATCTGTAAAACAAATTAAAAAAGAGTGAAAAAATTAAACAGGGCATGTGAATGTTACTCTGTCTTTGGGAGCAATGGAGCCACCACCACAAGAGCCAGCTCTGCAGAGCCCCAGTGTGATAAAGACTTTAAGGACTTTTGCTTGGTACCACCATTCAAGGCATGAGGAAACTTTGTAATAAGGATGGAAATAGGGAGAAAGGAAGATAAAACAATTAAGAGAAGTTTATTTAAAAAAGCAGTCACAGCTGAGAGTTGCCTTATTGACAGCTCTATCTAGGACATGTTAAAGCTCTGCAATGCTCCATGACACTCTTTTTCAGCCCGTTAACCTTTTTGCAGGGGTTGTTTTCATGCACAGTTGTCCAGTTGTTAATCTCCAAAGCATGTACTTAGTATTTAATTACTCTTCACCAAAGACAAATAATTCTGGGGCCTTGCCAAGTTTATTAGGAAGTGTTAAAACATGAAGTGTTCAGGCAGAGGCTGTTTCAGAGGCTTTGGCTTGTCTCAGTAGCAGAAGCCTTGAAAAGATGGAAATTTCTGTCCTTCATTGCTCCTGCCTCCTTCCCGCTCAGGGTGGATGACACAGCTGGTGGTGGATACAACCTCGTGTTTAAGCTGCAGACCAGCCCTGCCTGGCACTTCTCATTCCTGAAGAGGCTCCAACAGGGATGGACTCAGGAGGCATCTGGAGTCACTGGAGGGCATGGAGACTAGCACTTCTCAGTCTTTGTTTTTCCTGGTATAAAAAGCAGGGAGTATTAGTGGCCTACAGCCTGTAATATTTCTGTTAACATCATTTACTGTGGAACTTCTCTCCTATGAAATATATATTCAGTCTCTCTACTTATCCTCTGGATAAGTCAGCCAGGAGACTGATGAGCTGCTGAGCTGCAATGCTTGAAATGCCAAAGAGCTGCTTCCAAGATCAGAGCTGCTCTGTCAGCACTACTGGGGCTTTCCATCACTACCCCAAAGAGAACCCCAGCTCTACTCCATCGCAAGCACCCTTCCTGCAGGGCCATGAGGGTCTTAAGTCCCCTTGCTACACTCCTATAGCTGGCATGTCTGTATTACCACAGGATGGTAGAGCACAGCTTGGAGAAGAGTTGCAGATATCTGCCATAGGTAAAACATCCCTGCTTTGTAAACTGTACTTGCTGAAGTTGTTATTTTTGAAAAGCTTGTTTCTAGAAATTACCAGTAGGCAGTAGAAATCTGTTTACACCATGAGGGCAACCTGAATAGCTGACATTTGACATCTTTTTGCATTAAAAACAAGCTTTCCAGCCCTCTAGCTACTCCTCCATCTGGGCTTGCTAAAAGAAGGCTTCACCAGAGAAGAAGGGAAACAAAGGCTTCAAAGAATGCTTATTACTTTTAGAATGATAGGAAGGCTCTGTTCTTTGGGGATTATATTAATTCAGTCAGATCCATGGGTTGTCACTTCTGAGGACATGCAACTTATGCTTTAATAAGAATGATTCTTTTTAGCAGTGCAGGTAAAGAGGCCAAGAGAGCTCTCCCATAAATTACTGCTCTACAACATTGGAAAGAACTAACAAATCATCTGTGACCTGTGAATCTAATTTTACTGTGCAAAGAACTTTTCCTCTAGGGCTCTTTTCCTGATACATGTATCTATTTGCCATTCTTCATTGACATAAACCAGTTTCTGTGGTTTGCCTGTCAATAACTGTACTTAACTTTTAATGTGTAATAGTAAAGGCATTGATCTCCAGTAGAAGCAGATTCTTAAAGAAACAGCTCTCATTTTCCCTAGGATGTGAAACATTTTGCTTTAAATACACTTCTGATCTAAAATGTGCATTTAATATCTAGATGATGAGGGTGATATATGGAGGGCGGAATTTTTTTTGTGTGGATGCTACTCTTCATCATTATCAACTAGGAGTTTTACACACTGGTATCTTGCTTATTGTCTGAAAATTGTAAGACTTACCTAATACAGCACATGATACTTTGTGGAAAGGGTAGATGACTGGTGCTAACATGTCCTAATGATGTTCTTTCCTCTGCCTTCATCTTCTTCCTAACACTCTTCATGTATGACTGATTGGCCAGAAAGGGAATAGTTACCAGTGCACCTTTTATAATGATGTCAGAGTTATCTCAGTGTCAGTATTAGTCATATAGGAGAATAGGTATTAATTTTACAATGAAAAGAAATCTGAATGATCTGAGATGGAAATACGTAACTCATTCATGTAAATAATCTCTGCCCTGCAAGTGACACCACAGACATACTGTCCTAATGAAAGCATTTCGCTTTTTGTGGTGATAGTTTGGATAAAACTGATTTCTGAAGACCTAACCATTCCCTTTCCTTCCTTTCTCACAAAACTCTGTTCATTCTATGATTTTATGATTCTATGATTTTACAGTGCCAAGATACAGACACAGCCTTTCAGACAGTGATTTTTATGTGTTAGACTGCTAGAATTAAGCATGTACATGTTGATGTCACAAGTGCAAGATTTTACCCCATTGATGATAATGCTTATATTCTGTTCCCATTTACATCCAGATAAACCTAATTTCAATGTAGCTACTAATGATTTGCACCCATGCTGATTCTGGTTCACAGCACAAAATTAATAAAGCTACTGTTGTCAAATCTAGAATAGTATGTAAAAAACCCACAAATGCTACCTGACACATCAAGCTTTTGTACCTATAAATATTGACTCGTGGCTTTTTTAAGTCCACATACCATCAGCAGAAACTTCTGCGATGTCATTGCAAAGCCCAAACTTCAAGGTCAAGCTTCATCACCCACAAGGTTTCCAGGCCCCACTTTGTGCTACTGGCATTTTGAAGCTGTTGTTCTGAACAGGCTATTTCTCTGTAAGTAGAAGTTATTCATGGCAAATGACACTTTTTTTTAATTGTGTATCAGAATTAATGCACTGTTTGTGTCAGCTGAAGAGGAACGTAATTCACAATAATGTTTATTAACTAATTAGAATTATATAAAGTTTTGTAATCCAGGAGGAACTGGACAGGGAGAAAACTCAGTATTTATGTTTGTTTTTTCTGTGTTTAAAAGAAAACACATAAATTAATCTTGATGTACTATCAAGAGCTATTGAGTTGAGAAGATATAACATTGTGGGGGTTTTTGAGGTGTTCATGCTAAGGAATGTTCTAGGCAGATCCATTCAGAAGCTCTGTCTGACTCATGGTCCAGTTGCAGTGGGCTTCTTTTCTTACACTGCCTGAACCTGTAAGATTGAAAGGCAAATCAAGTCTGACACTTGGCAGGCCTTCAGCACATGTAAAGCTGCCTGTTTCTGCTACAAAGACCCAAAGCTGAGTTAGGGCAACCCAACTGGTTACTGAAAGTAAACCATAAACTTCTGCTTTCTTATTTTCATTTGGGCAGAACAGTAGTTTGCATCATAACTGTCATTGAATGGACATATTAAAATACTTGAGAAAAGGAGGACATTAGGAAACAAAGTACCGAACACCAAAAGCACACTTTGGGTTCCACCTCTGTCCCTATCAAGCCGCTGTAAGTCCTAGGTGCTCTAAAGGAAGTTGTTCCCCTCTCCTGACGCTGGATGGCTGTGGTCATGGCTAAAAAGCATGTGTACATGTTCCTGCTGTGCTTGCTGGAGAACAGTCATAAGTGTGACAGGAAAAGAAAGCTGCAAACATGGGTTGTTGTACTGTTTGCTTTGGAAGTGCTGACTTATGTGGTTGGGCTGATGCCTTCCAGATTGGAGTGCTGTAACTGTGGGGCAATTGCTAAAATGTCTCGGATGTGCCTAATAGTGCGTGGTTTCATGATACGGCATGAGACAAATTATCGACTTGCCTTTGCCAAAAGGGACAGTCTGGTTGTCCCCTCCCACCTCCTCATCCTCACTGTGACTTTTGTACCTTATCTTCAGCCAGAGCTAGGTCTCATTTGAGTGCACATTAAGAAGTTCAACACATCAAATGGCAAAAAATTTGCCCAGCATGTAAAGTGGTATGTCTCTGAGTTAGTGATCAGAATGGGCTTACTCCAAGTACAGCAGAGTGTCAGAGCCAGCACCGGACTGTGCGCTCAGCTACTGGAGGGGCTCAGGATGGGAAGAGGTCTGAAAATTCTCCTTTTCAGCAAAAGGGAAAAGAAGAATTTTCAGCACAACCCATCATAAAATCGTACACAAGCATACCTCTGAGGTACTGTACTGCATTGCAACTGTCTGCAGTCACGCATGCCTCTCAGATTGTTTTTACCTTACATATTGCCCTATATAAAATTTAATCATCAAGGAAGGATGCACTTCACCATCAGAAAATGGAGTATGTCTACGTGAAACCGAATTGGAATCATCCCAGGACTGTTCCCTTACATTATCAAAGACAAAGATGTTGGAGAAAAAAATTAACAAACTTCTAAGTGTTAATTTTTCTGTTTCCTAGAGAAAGTTAAAAATAGGATTTCACTGTTGTTCCTTTTATATGAAGGGCTACTTATTACCCCAGTTCTTATCAAATATGATATGGCTGACAACATGAAGGAACAGAAAAGGGAAATTGCAAAGGGAAAAGAGACAGAAGTCCTCACTTTGGTCTGAGACTGACTGTAAACTCCGATGTGAACAACATAAAGACATGGATTAAGCACAGAGCAGTACCCACCATATCACCCAGGTGAAGGTAAGTAAATGAAGGACAGCAGGCTAGGTGTAATGCTGGGGGCTGAAGGGTATTTGGCATGTTCATGCAGCAGCTGCGCTTGGAGGCAGAGGTTATATACTACTTGGGTAATGTTGCAGCTTTCGTATATATGTGCCTACTTTTGTGCAGAAAGTAGGGCATGGAGGAAGAGGAGTCTCACCCTGATGGATCTGGATTTGTACCTATGCACAGGAACTCAGCTGTGCTGCCAAATACAGAAGTATGTGCAAAGCCAATGTGAATGTGATCCAGTTGAAAAAAGGTAACAACATGAACTAGATCAGGGTCGTACCAAACAACAACTATTCAACAACAAGGAAAGTACAGATAAAGTTCCTACAATTAACCAAACATCCCAGGTTGACTTTCTTTCAGGACACAAATTCAGGATGGCATCTGCTAATGTCCTATCTATCTGCTTGCTTCTCAGGCATGTCAAAAGTTGTTGGGCCATAACTGATCCACTCTGTTGCTTCTGCCACATAACATCACAGCACACTGAAAATTGCTTAGGGGAAGGAGTACCAGGAGGATGTGAATGGTAGTTGAGGGAGTCAGTTTCTCTCA
Organism: Nestor notabilis; assembly: GCF_000696875.1. Classification (NCBI taxonomy): domain Eukaryota; kingdom Metazoa; phylum Chordata; class Aves; order Psittaciformes; family Psittacidae; genus Nestor; species Nestor notabilis. Next base: position 20,665 of record NW_009931612.1, on the reverse strand, counting down.
GTACCACTGGAGTTGTAGTTGCATTTTGCCAAGCCTTGGTAAATTGTTGTCCCAGTGAAAAAAGCCTTTGTCTTCAAACCAAGCCTTCTATTGCTAGCCAGGACACAATCAGTGGTGGCACAAGGCCATGTGATAAGACTTACAGCAAGGGAGAGAGTACAATTAGCAGTCGCCAGAAAGCAAGCTGATAGACATGTAAATCATACTCTGGCTACCATGGATGCTGGATTGCCAGATAAAAGTTGAACAGAAGCAGTGGAAGCAAGAACTGGGGAAGAAGATGAACATTAGCTATCTTTATTGTTTCCCTAAGGGAAAGGGATGAGAAGAAATAATGCCAAAAACACAAGAACAGCTGATAAAGGTTTACTTAGCCTATAAAATCCTACCCTTCAACATTTTTTATTGTATGAAATATAGACGAAGCCGTTAGTACCTGAGGGGGTTTTAGCTTCTGAATAAGTACAAATCTAAATACATTCTATTTGGTGTCTGAAGACCTATAAAACATGAGAAAACTTGAGATTATCCTAACTACACTAATAGGGCACTGTAGGAGGTGTCCTCCTTTATTGCTTACTCAGTCCTAGGTAAAATAATGTCAAGTTACCCCTTGTTATGAAGAGAACATACACAACAGCCAAAATATTTGGAGTAGATCTTTAGCTAAAAATGGTAAAAATGGAATTAGTCCAGTTTATATCAGCTTATATACAGTTTATATCATAGAACATCTATGTATCTGAGAAAATTGTAACAGAGGAACAAAGTACTGCTAAATCAGTTTGTGCCTTTTGTTTTCAGTTAATTCCCCTAACACTGCCTGTGAATGCTCTAGGCATTTTTGTAAAGATTGGGTTTAAATTCACCATGTTGCTATGCACTTAACTATGGGTTTATATTTCCGCTCAAAGAATTCATGTGTAGGATTGTTGTTTTTGTCAGACATGAGTCCACAGAGGAATAAAAGGCATAGAAAGATCAGATAATAAGAGCATTTAGAAAACAATGATAAATCCCCAGCAACATAATTGAATATGTTGTAAATTTTAAATATAATTTATGGTTGATTCTTTCCTCTTTCTTCTCTGTATAATTCCATGGTACAGAAGCAGTAATGCCCTCTGCTACTTAGCTGTGTATAAAAAAATATGGCCAAATCTCCTGGGTGCTCAGCACCCACACAGATGCAGCAAGCTTTAATGTGAGCTATGCCAGAAAGCCAAATTTAAATTCCTGAATGCAAAACTTCTGCTTAACATTTTTCACAGTGAGCCCACCAAGGAAAGACAGGGCAAAATTTTGCTTCAGGATAAGCAGTGACATAGAGAAGGAGAAAAAAGCCTGCCAGCAGCAGTAGATGCAGTCTGGACATGTCTATGCTGTGTCTTGTGCAGCAAAAGAGCACTCTGGCAAAGACAACCATCTCCTGTGGTAGAGCGCATGTTCTGCTGCTGCGGGCATGACAGGGAAGGTTGGTATATGTCTGCATCTCCCTTGAGGACATCAGCATTAAATGTGATCATCAGGGTAATCCAACTACATGCAATTTATGAATTCTGGCTGACATGTGGAACTTGTTGCTTTCAAAAGGCTGCTGTGGGGATCTGGACTCCTCTCCTTGCTGGATGGTCAGGGAGAATAGAGGGCTGACCTTCTTAATTTGGGCCAGACAAGCCAGCAGGCTGACTGAAGCCTGGGAAGACTAGCTGGCTTTAAACATGATTACCAGTAAATTCATTTTTCCACCCTACAGAATCTGTGTGTGTGTGTGTGTTATTGACTCCAGATTTTAAACACCCCTGATGATATACCCAATGGACTGAGAGTGCCCATGAGTTGAAGATAACATTGAACTTGCAGATGGCAATAGGAAAGGGCTGTGCTGGCCTGGGGCAGGGAACTCGTGAGCTCCAGAATTTCATTTTCCCAAAGAACTAACCAAAAACCAGCCCATGTGCTAAACATGAAAAACAGTGCACAAGTAATGGGAAATCTGAGAGACTACAAGCTGAGCCACTTGGGATCCAGTCCAGTAGCATGGAGGGTGTCCATGTAGGAGCTGTGGAGTTGGCCTCTTACACCTGTAACATTTCCTTTATAGGCATCAACCAAAATGGGGCTGGATGCTGATGGATGGCACCCAGACCAAGCAACATATATGTTGCTCTAATGTCAGCAGTGGCTAACATGTTTGGAGGTCTTGCTGAAAAACAGGATGGAGAAGTGTCTGACCTCACCCAAAAAGAGGCATCTTTCAAAGGACAGCAGTGGCAAGACATCTTTAAACTGCATGTATGGTTCTCCCATCACCGATATGACTTCTCATGTGCACCCTACTAGTAAAAGAGTAGTCAGTTGTGAGGTGTTCCTATGATTCATCTTTATATGATCTTCATCTTGGAGATGGAGAAATGTTGTCGGGACCAACTGTTCTCACTTTGTAACACAGATCTCGGTGGATCAAAACACTAACTCCATGAGATAGAGCAGTATTTATCAGATGATACAATATGTAATTTCTAATCACCGCTGTTTAAAGAGATCAAAATCCAGTGCTAGAAAATTATTTCATCTTGCATTTAGTAAATTTCAGTGTATGTACAGAAGTAATTTTCTCAACACAGAATGCTTCATGACTGTACTTCTCCCAGTATTAATTGCTCAATGGAGTAATTGAAAGTGCTTCAAAAGAAAGTAGGCAAAGAGATTTTGAAGAAAAAAAGTGAGAGCTAACAGCTATTATTTCCTCTTCATGTATGTAACACACCAGGTTTAGATGCACTTATTTTTAAAGTTTTATTATACAGCTCTTATGGAAGCATCAAGCTGTTCACCAAGCCAATGTGAAACATTTTAAGCAATGTAAAGTGTAAATCCAAAAGAACTGGTGTGTTTTTCATGGGGATTCTTTGTTTGTTTGATTGTATTTTACTTTTAAGATAAAATCAAAATGAAAACCAGAGACCTGCTCCTGTCAACTTTTGCTCAGCTAAACCATCCTATTGATTTCAACAGAGCAGTGGAAATGTCTAAGAAACATCCATGTGAGCAAAGCTTAGGAATGCCAGCTACCATGATTGATTGCAATGCTGTCTTCAGTGTGGTGTTGATTATATAAAGAAAATGCTTTGATTTCAAGAAATCAAAAAATCAATTTCAGCTTTATTATTGCGTGTCTTGTACCTAAAGCAGACTGGTCCAGATTCTCTGTTACCTCTTGTGCTATATAAGCATTAGAACTCTGTGTACAAATTTTCCCCCAGCTTGAACATGACGTCAATGGCCAAGTGAGAAAGATAACCAAGAATATTGTTCTGGCTATTACATCATGGTGATAAAAAATAATGAATAGTTTCATTTTTAGGGATCACCATTCTTTATCTTTTTGTGGGACACAAAGGTATTTTTTTGAAACTTCGGACTAAAACTGTATGAGATGAGTTCTTTCACAGCAGAAAAATCTGGTTTCCTGAACAGCTGGATAATTAGCTTGCTACAAGTGGTATCCAGGTCTGTTCGGATCCTGTGATTAAACAGAGGTAGAGCTCATGTCTTTCTGTACTTTACTGTCCATGTACAAAGGCTGACCCAACAACAACAAACTGAAGTGTTTAATCCTCCACACACAGTCTTGGGAATGAGCCTTGCAATGCAGGACATGAGAAAAACCCTTTAAAAATTTCTAATTGAAAGTAATGGTGACATTTCCCAATGAAGTCAATAGTCTGTCCTTTTTTGTTTATTCCTAAGGGCCTCAAGGAGAAGGTTAAAGCGAGATTAGAGAAACCAAGGAAAGTTGTTTCCACCTTCAATAGCTCTACTGAAGTCACACAATGAAAAGACCTTTCCCTTTTCAGAAATTATTACTAAGTCAAGTCACTGAGACTGCATGTCTGGCTATTGCTTCACAAAAAGAGCCAGCACACAATTGTTAATGATTGTCATCATCGTGTTTACAGTACTGGCAGATCACAGATTCATTAGGCAATGTATAGATGGGAGGGAGAACAAAAAAACCATGCTAAAGGATGATGTTTAGTGCAGCTTTTGTGAATTTTTATTTTGTATCTACAAGTTCCACTTAGTGGCTACCTGTGTTTTCTGAAAGGGGGTTTGGGCCACTCCTGGGGAGGATACTATGTGTCAGAAGGGTGAAGCAGGAGAAGGAAGATATGTCGGTCGCATGCAGGGAAGATCCCAGGTCACATATCAGAGCACCTCACATGGTGGAAGAAGCCTCTGTTTAGGTACCTGAATCTCACCTTCAGTGTTTTAGACTCAAGAGAAGTACCTCTGGTAAGGCAAATGCCTTCTTACAAAAGAATAAATTCACAGATCAATGACTATGATAATTAAAGTGAGGGACAAACCTCGTATCCTCAGGCTTATATCATTTGAGCATACAAGGTGATATGTCTCTGTTCTGAGATAGGATGAGCCCAGATGGCCTATGAAACCACTGCATCATATGTAGCTGTTCAAAAGTGGTGAAAACTCACTAAGCAACTACCACCCTTAAGGGTTCAAGGAAAGGATCTATCTAACTCCTTCATTAACATGGTGGTGTCATGTACATGCCTGTGTTTTATCCTAGAGTTAATCACTTTAATTAAACTGTTCTATGAAAAGCTTTCTTCATAATATGTGTTACACTCCCATAGAAACATTCACATTGATCTTGTTTTTTGCCTTTAGCACACTTAACTTCTGGGTCTGTAGTAATCTGACACACTTTCTTTAACTATGAGAAAAATCTGCCTTTTTTGACTACAGCAGCACTGATTGATTCCGTGCTTACAGATGGATTTTTTTTAATGGGCTTTTATTCACTGATGCTTCAGAAACCTATTGGTTGGTTGTATTCCCACAGCTGAAATAAACTGGTGGCACAGGAGAAAACTGCCACATTTCCTGAAACGCCACAGGCAAATTGCTGTTCCTTTAGCTAACCTTATTTTATTTTATTTTATTTTCCAAGAAATGTGCTACATTTCTAAAGAGACCAATTTGAAGGAAACTGAACACTCTGCATTTATAAAGAAAAATGAGATAATATGGGGGTGGGGAGGGAGTAGAAATATTTCTGGTTATTCTGAAAGTTTTTATTCTTTCCCAGCAAAATCTTATTTAAAAAGTATCCAAAGTTCAGTGCTGTTGGGTTTTTCTGAATGACTTGCAGATTTAACTCATTATTCAGGTGAGTGGTTCAAAGAGGTCAGCAGGCCTATTCCAGTGAGTGATGACATTTAGCAAACTCTTGCAGGATGAAAAATTAAAACCCCAGGTCTGCAAGTTGTCTCACGCTGGCAGGTGTCCCTGTGTCTGCTGTGTCTTTCAGAATAGGCACAGGATTCATTCAGATGCTGACATTTTGGATAAACAGGTAGTTTTTTAAATGCCATGGCATACTGGCCGTGCTTCGAGGTATATTCATGTGAATGAGGAAAAGAATGGTAAGTCTGAGTGTATACATAAGCCTGTGAAAGACAGTAGCTCTCTAACTTGGACCCTGTTCATTTGGGGAAATGGTCCTTACACTTTTGCTCTTTTCAGTTAAATGGCTTTGCCATTATCTGTACCTTTAATTTTCTCCCAGGCTTCCCCTAGGTGCAGAGAAAGGAATGGATATATTAGAGGGATCAGACAACTGTGAGTACAGAATCTATTGTGCAGGTAGAGTCAAATTGTTATCGGTCTGATCCTGGGACATGCCCAGAATCCACCACCCTTACTTAAGTCAGAATTCGGAGTCCTCTGCGTCTCACAGATGCAGGCTATGGAAAAATAAGGACTCATCCAGGCTGTTGCTAACATCAACAGTATTTTTAGACATAAATTTACAAGAGATTTAGCCTCCCAAACCCCAGATTCCCAAACTTTGCCAGCTGTGTAATCCACAGGTACCTATATTAATTCATATGCCTACACATCCACTACTGCACACACAATTGTCACTGGTGCTTTCTACAATATCTTGACTTTGGAGTAAGGCTTTTCCTTAACACAACCTCATCAGGAAAACAGCTGTTTTCACAAATGTGGGCTCCACATAAAAGGGATGAGATTTGGTATAAAAGTAAGCTGGAATACCGCTGCTAGTGAAGGAGATGCAAAGCTTGTAATTAAATGGTTAACTAGACCTAATTCAAGCAGCATTCAGATCTGGTTCAAGTTCACTTCTGCAGATGATGAAGGGTCTGCTCACCTTTTCAAAGTTCATGATGCTCTCATTGGAACAGCAATGCAAACTACAACACAAAAATTTTCTGAGTCTTGAGGATTACCTTGGTTTGGTAACACTGTTGGTGAGTGTGGACGTTAAGAGTAACACTATGCAAATAAGATGACTGTGATATTCACATAATTGGTGGTTCCAGATATAGATAAATTGTTTTCTTCTGCATATTTCCGTTCCTCAAATTTAAGATCAATGGTCTAGTGTATTATGCTGCCAAATTCTTCAGGATGTGTCAGATATCCAGCATGGTAAGTGGATGATTGCACAGTGTGAGGGAAACAAGGATAGATACTGGTAATAGCAAAAAGAGTTTTGCTGAGATTGTAAGGAAACCAACCAGTGTGAGAGTAAAGGTTCTAGTTCTGGTTCTACACACATATAGAACATATACTTTTCAGAGTTACCAACATGAAAACTGCTCTAAACATGAGGTATAACAGCATGTAAGAGGATTTATGTTTTAGTCAGCCCTGTAAAAATGCTGACAGAGATCAGAGATGGGACTGACATTAAAGAGGCTCCATGTATAATGTGTCAGGGCATGTCTTAGCAGCAGATGGGCAACTAAGCAGTATTGAGTCTTGAAGACAATGCTGTCTTCAAATACGAACAAGGAATTTGTGTTAGCCTACAGGAGTAGTGAATTATGCTATGTGGCTGGTGTGGATATCATCTGAAGCCAAAGGAGACCTTTCCTCCCAGTAGGAATCTCTGTTACCTATTTCCAAACCAAGATACTGGTGCTGGCGCTTTTATTGTTTCTTCCATTTTCTTCCTCTCATCAGTGACTGTAATGTGAGGTGATGGTTGTAAATAATTATTCCTCCTCCTTCACTTCCTTGTGGACCATCTGCATTTTACTCTTGCTGAATTTTTGAAAGATAAATTCAGCAAAATGAAGATTGGAAATGTAATTAACACAATATCACAGGAGTTTAAACCCAGATAGGTCCATTTCTTATTTGCTTCTTTGAGCATTGCTCCCAATTGCATCTCTCACACTCTTTTTCTTTGCATCTTTTCCCATCCCTAAGTTCAACCTTTTTCCTTTCTTCTTTCTCATGTGTTTTTGTTCTCTTCCCCTTCTTTGTTGCACAGCTCTTGCCCAACTTCCCATACTCTAAACCCTCTTCTGTATTCATTCCCAGATGTCTCCATCTCTCTTCCCCCGCTCCCCCTCCCACTTTTTCCAATGTCCTTTTTCTCTCACCCCCTTAAATTCTCCTTTTGAAGCTTTTGTCTGGCTGTGGCTGCCAGGGTATGAAGGGGAATTGGTGCTCCACCTATTGCACTTCAGGCCCTCACACATTCAACCATGGAACCTCCAGGGTCTCCATGTTTTTTTTAATGCTGGGAATGGAGAGACATGTTCCACCAGCACAGCACATCAATATTTACTGATACAGAAAAGTACTCTGTGAGAACAGCAGCCTGGGAGACATTCTTCCAGTCGTTGGCTACTAATAATGAATGATGATCACTTTTAGTTCTGGAGTGAGAGATGTTTTGACGGATACATTTTAATTTGCCACCCTGTTTCTCTTAGTACCTGCTTCACAGTCATGGTGATGACTGGTGTAATAAACCAATAATTGGGCTATTTAAACTTGAAGATCGATCTCCTGCCATGATCGTTAGAGAAAAATATACCATGTTAAGTTCTTTTCCGATTGATTTTTTTTTCTAAACATGTCAATTCACTTCACTAGGTTTTAAGACAGCATTGATTTGAGCAAGCAAACAGATGCAGAAATATTATTGAAGGCATAATTAGCATGCTTTTCCCCCTTTCTCAAGATTGACTTAAGATACCTCAGTGACAGTAGGTTTTTTCAGTTGATAACCAAACACTGCTTTGGGAGTATGCCCTCTTATGGCATTTATCCTATCCTACTTAAACAGAGATGGGTGTTTTTAATGCAATTCATTTCATAGCAGGCACACTGTTACTACTGAACACACACATATATGAAGTAGGACATTTCCCGGCTGGATTTGAAAAGCTGTGACAACAATTTCCATGAATCACTTAATTAGGTGTTATCTGTGAAGCATTTATAAAAGCAATTGCCTTCTAACAATATATGCTCTTTTTCCATCCCTAGCCCAGACTTAATTTTGTATATCAGTTTGCTTGTAGATACAAAGATTGAGGTCTTGCCATTACTTGAAATGAAAAAGGTTGATATATCTCTGACTATTGTAATTATGCCACAGCAATCACTTTTCCCCATCAATGACCTCCACCTTGGTTCCCAGGCTGGAGTTGTAATTTGGATTCTTTACCAGCTGAGATCTTCATTCATCTCAACAGGTTACTCTAAGCACTGTCTGCTGGGGGATTGTTATATTTCTTTTGTTTTCTGGCTGGACTGAAGCAGCAATTGTCTGTAGTATTCACCTAGGGCATTATTAAGGATAAAAATCAGAGTTCACCTAAATGGGAATAAACCCCCCCCTAAAATTTCCACTCTTCACAGCAAAATACTGTGTCATTTACAATGAGAGGAGTAGTTATGGAATGACAATTAAATTTATCAAGAGTATGTGGAACAGAACATTAACCAGAGCAATTAATTGTGGATAATAGACTTGCTGGAAAAAAATGGATTTCTATTCGTTAAAAGTTTGACATTGACACAGAGTTTATGTATACACATATATATGAAGTAATAGCCCAGAAAAAACTTCTCCTTTCCCAAGTAAGCATGCATCTGGTAAAAAGAAGAAATATTTAAGTGTATGACCCTTTCTATAAGTGAGGATGCTGGGAGCACATAAAGGTTTGCTATTGACTATGTACAGGCTCTGTCTTTATTTTTAGTAATCAACCTTGAGTTACTGCTTTTACCTTTTGGTTATTTCTGTAATGTTTTCATTTCTTCCCCAGCTACCTCAGTTTGAAATGTTTTCAATAGTCATTTGCAGTTTAATTTCCACAAAATCCATTATTTATTTAGATGTCGCTAATAGTACAATATTTCAGCGGTCAAGAAACCTGATGTCTAGACTTTCTCCCACTTCCTGTGGTTTGAATAACAAATAAGGTGCACCTTCTGAATATATTTCTTAATGCTAAGTAGTAACAAGCTTACAAACTTTGCAGACCTAACACAAAGGAACAACTAAGTTTTTGCTGAAGGAAAAACCTCTTTCTGTCAGTGTAAAAAGGGTGTCATGTAGGTATTTTTTTAGGTCCTCAATTCAAGCATTTTTTATTACAAAGTAATGGGAGTATATGGATTACTCCTCAAATGCAAATTTCGAAAGTGTTAAACTTGACTGAAAAGCACCTACCTTTCCATCTCCTCTTGTCTTTCAGAGCAATGACCTTTAACAGTTCATGAATTGCCCAGTGAAGCCAAGACTAAAGCTGCTGCAAACTTCTGCCTCAGCGTCAAGTCTCAGATGAAGCTGTAAATGAATCAATCAAATAAAAATATGGAAAGATCAGCGCAACTTTCATGAAAGGAATTTTCGTAGGTCAGATATTTCCCTTATAATCAGCCATTACTGCAGAAGACTTTAACCTTTACAGCAACTGAAGCAATCTTATTGTTCGACTTACTCACTGCAAGTAGTCCCTATCTTCTGTACAATCCTCTGTTGTTTCATTTTAATTCTGAAAACATGAAAGCTTCTCACTGGCGACATATCTTCTGCCAGTCATTGTCTATGGACCACTGTATCCTGGGTCCCATTTCAAATGAAGCCCACAGGTACCCTGGAGAAAGCACAATATAGTACCAAACTACTGTTCTTGCTTCAACTACATTTCAAAATGCCCCAGCTCTTGGAAAAATTGTTATAGGATAGTCTGCAAATACTTCACATTTCTCTTTACGGGTTTCAAAAGTAGTTGAGTTCTCAAGGGTGTAATAAAACTGTCCCCTGTTGACTTGGAATCTAAAGGAACTCATCTAATCAAGAGGTCACGAAAACCTTCAAACTGACCAAGCCAGAGAATCCACTAATCCAGTGGCTCTTAATTTATTGTACAACACAGGAAGCCTAGACAACAAGAGAGGCCTTCTATGAATGACACAGTTGCAAGTGTTCAATGGTTCTCCCAGGAACTTTACTTAAGCTCCTCTAGGCACAAACTCTATATTCCAGGATGATTTTATTGCTATGGAAATACCAGAGAACTTCAATGCAAGACTTATCTGCTGACATATGTTCTGGGTTCAGCTACAGCAGTCATTTTTTCTCCTTCTTAGTAGCTGGTGCAGTGCTGTGTTTTTGACTTTCAGCCTGGGAACAACGCTGATAACACCGATGTTTTTAGTTGTTGCTCAGTAATGTTTACTCTGACCAAGGACTTTCTCAGTCTCATGCTTTGCCAGAGAGGAGGGGAAGCCAGGAGGAAGCAGAGACAGGACACCTGACCCAAACTGGCCAAAGGGGTATTCCATACCCCAGCACGTCATGCCCAGTATAGAAACTGGGGGGAGTTACCCGGACGGCCCAGATCGCTGCTCGGGTCGGGCTGGGTATCGGTCGGCAGGTGGTGAGCGGTTGTGTCCTCTCCCCTTGTTATTCCTCTTATCATTATTATTGGTAGCAGTAGTGGTTTGTATTATACCTTAGTTACTGGAGAGCTGTTATCTCAACCCATGGGAGTTACATTCCTCCGATTCTCCTCCCCATCCCTCCAGGAGTGGGGGGAGGAAGAAAGGAGGGAGTGAGTGAGCGGCTGCATGGTTCCAAGTTACCAGCTGGGCTTAAACCACGACAACACACTAAAAGACCAGAAAATTATTGCACTGTACCATAGCTCATCCTAATTAAATTGACTCAGATTTTTAAAGTTCTCTTGACAGATTGTGCCAGCTCTTGTTTCTTGTCATCAGTTAAGTTTAGCTACTCAATAAATGTATCTTCCTTCGTAAGAAATAACACCAACAGTTTGTTATTTTGCTTGAAATGACCATTTTCTCTCTCAAAATTTCCATTTAAGGTGGAAGGCTAAATTATAGCTACAAATCTCAAGCTGTGTTTCCTACAGCAAGCCTTTGCAATTATATTTTTATTCTTCTGGAATCTCTTTTTAGAAATGAATGCTTTTAGGCTTAGATCACAAGGAATTTGACAAAAAGAGTTCTGGTTAGGATCTTGAACATATGTATGAAATTATTACTATATACATACATATATAGAGAGAGAGAATGAAAGAGATAAAATTTAGGATTCAAAGACAATTCTATGTATGCATATAGGTATTACCTGTATGCACTCCTGTTATATGTAGAGACAGAGACAGAACTCAGATGACTAGAAGATGAAATAGTGCATTGACATTTGAATATTTTATATGTTAGCAGAAGTGCTTCTTCTTGTTTGCTTTACATGTTACATAAGTCAATGTTTCAAAGAAAAAGAAAAACAAATGTGCAAAAGAAATGTGAGAGAGCTTGGTTAGAAAGTAGTGGTGGACAGTGAATAAAGTTTAAAGACACACTTATTTGTTGCAACTGCATTGCTCTACATGAAAACATAAAAATTTGCCAATAACATCTTGTTCTGAACATATGGTGATGCAAGCAGTGTTTCTTGGAGGTTTACAATGCCACCTTTGAGAATTTGCATGAATTAGATGTTGTACAGAAATGCTAGGAATGTTTTCCCAGAAGAAAGGGCAGTGCAGCTGAAATGTGTCAGTCTTTTGTTTTCAGCAATAATATAGAAGATTAAGTAAGATGTGTTTCTTCCCATAAAGCTTCACTCACATATGTTCAGTTAAATACTGGGCAACCTCTTTGGTTAACAATTCTGGGCTGTTATCACAACCATTTATTATTCTAATAACATTATTCTGAACATTAGTAAAAACATGATAATTTTTTGTGCATAATTTTATTCTTAAATGAATTCATTCTCCTTTGGCATCAGTTTGAAAGAGGCCATAGACACAGTTGGTGGCATAATCACCTAAAAGAGATGATCATGCCCTGTAAATGCAGAGAGATTCTGTGTATTGTCGAAGTCACAGGTATCAAACCAAAGAAGTTGTGGCAGCAGTCATTAAAAGGTTGCATGGATGTTCTGCAAATCGTCCTTAGGCAACAAAAATATGCCCATCCTATCACCCACTATATAGTTAATCCAGTTTGGTCACTCAGAAACTGTGATTTGAGTTGCAGGCAGATGAGGGAATTGACATTAGCTATTTCCTTGAGGCACGATTTTAGTTCATAAATTTCTCCAAGACAGTTATTTTTTTTCAGAAGCCTTTTCCTCCAAAAGTTTTAATTGGAGCCAAAATGTCTTTTCATTCCACTTTCTCATAGCTTTTATGACTGAAGGGAATATGACAGACTAGTTTCTCTGTCAGGATTTGTCTTGGTAGTTTCCATATACCCTTTTCATCCAGTAGATTTTTGAAGTTGTCTTAAAATCCAGTAAAATTAACCTTACTTACTGATTAGAGCTTGAATGACCAATGCTTGAAAGAATGTCTGAATCCATGCTGTTCTTATGGGACCTAATTAAGGAAATGTAAATTTCTTTCTTCAAGCCCTAATTTCAAAACTATGCTAAATAAAATCATTTCTGCCAGTCCCAGACTGTTGGGCTGTGAAATAAGGGCTGTGGTTTGGGTACTGTTATGTATGTGTATGCATTTGTGTACACACAACTATACTAAATTTGGAGTCTTCATGTTTGCAAATAATCTTTCTAGATTGAGCTAAGAAAGCACAGTCATTCTTGAGGGACTAATTTTGGGTTAAACATTAAAAATATATCCTGTTGCATTTCTTTCTACCATCTCATGCCAATTCCTAGCATATATTCAAAAACAGTTTTAGAAGTCATTGCAGGAATAAAGCATAAATCAAACTGTAGATTAACTGCTAAGAGAGAATAGGTCTTTTTCTACCCTTCATTGTCTCAGGCAGACAGCCATCCTTTACTCCTTCCAGCCTAAACTATCTAGATGCACACTCAAGAGGAAAGTGCTGCTCTCTGACACCATCTGCTCTGAGCCTCTCCTTACTGCAACTGTCAATATGTGAACACATTAAAGACTTCTCTTCTTTTGATATGTGAGCATTGCCTTGGGATAAGCTGGTCACATCATTTTCTCTCAGTAGATAATGATTTCCCATTCTCTACCTTGTCCTGAGTTGGGATTTGTGGGGAAGAGAAAGGTTTATGCTATTGCTTTTAAAATCCAGTTATCTGGGACTTGTGATGTATCTTTTATCAAAAGGGAAATATGACAAGCCTATTGAATATCATCTAAAATCTCTCTCCTGTCTTTCAAGGACCTCCAACCCACACAACCCTTCTTCATGTGAAATGCATCTGCTGTTCTCAAGCTCATTTTCAGCACTCTTCTGACAATTTTTTTCCTGCAATCTCCTTATTCCACCATGCAATAATGCTTTATCATTCACAGAAGACTGTGAAAATGAGCACACAAAGTGTTACGATCTTCCAGATAGCCAAAATCTGATGACAATTCAAGACACCACATCAAGGTAGTACTGGAGGCAACAAGAAGGCAGGAGTTCACAGCAGAAGCCCTGAGTGACTCTTCCACAGCAGCCTGAATTAACTCACTTCCACCAAGGGATCTGGGTGACAATTTGTTGCTGTGACAAGATGTGGCCAGATCCTGTAACCCTGGGCATACCTTAATGTAAGAGATATGCTTGAGTCCTTTTCTGTAGCTATGCCTGAAAAATTGGCCTGACCAGCTGTCCAGCATTGCAGAAGCTATATATTAATGTGAAGTATTTCTCCTTGTCAGGTATGAACTTTTTTAAGTGACATATAAATTGCATTCAGGAACAACTTCTTCTACCTCTAGTCCAGACAGGGCTTTAAAGAGGTATCTGTTGGAGAGGCCTGCACTGACCTCCTATAAAGGTCAAAGCCATTTTGTTTGGCACAACTTTTGACAGAAAAGAGAGAGAAACAGAGCCCAAGCCTGTGAAGGAGGAGCTGCTGGCTGAAACGCATCCAAGAGAGGTTCAGGGAACCTCCTGTAAAATGCAGTAGCCCAGAGCAAACACACTGTTTGCCCCAAACAGGCACTGGCGTGTAAATGGTAATAAATATCCTCAGAAGCCTAAAAGGGTACTGAGAAAAGGGGAACTGATGTTGCTGCATTTCCTAGTTACTGCTACCTGCAAGTATTTTACCTTTCATCTTTCAATACTATTAGTCAACTAATTTATTGGAAAAAAAGATGGATGACTGTGAGGTCTAACCTGCAGCCTCATTGTTTTGTTATAACTCAGACTATGGAAGGACAAAAAACTGTCAGGAACTATTTACCTTCATGTTGCTTGAACAGTTTCTTTTCTTTGGTCTGCATGTTTTGCAGGGACAGAGGAGAAAAGCAGTAAATCCTGTATTTCTGATCTCAGTGTAGCAGTATGGTAACTGTGCTGCATATATTTGCCTGCCAAGAAAATATGCTGCTATTCTTCATGGAAGGACTGAAGATTTATGTATCTTGTCTTTGTGCTGTGCACATCAATTCCAGCTCATGGCTTCAGTAGCTACATCAGTTAGGACCCTTTGAAATGGTCAGCTGGAGGCAGCGGATATTCCCAAGTTCAATCAGAAAGAAGCCAATCAATCACAGGCATTTCAGGTGTCCAGAGTCAGCGTGGCTTCCTTAGTCTATCCTGCGCTGCTAAACCAATTTATTTATGAATTGGACATAGCTGATCCTCCCTAGCTCTACACAAGCTATGCTTTCAGTCCATTGAGGAAACAGGTGTCTCACATGAAACAGATAGCTGACTTGTAGGTAGACACTGTCTATGGAGTGATGTAACTGCTGCCATCTAATTCTGATCAAACTGTGCCACTGGAAAGGACAACAACAGGGAAAAAAACAACTAGCTAGCAAAAATCAAGTTCTTCACAAAAGACTCCATCGTCTGTATTCCCATTTTTATGCTGATGATTTCATAATTGAGCTTTTTGTTCTAAAATACCTTTTCATGCAAAAATGTACAATCTATCATTTTTGTTTCCACCGCACACTGACATTTATTGGTATCTTTAATATGCGGTTTCCATGAATAGTGTTATAGCCAGACAAAGGGAATAGCTGACTTGAACTTCGAGGTCACTAATTCTTCACAGATTAGCACTGTCAGCACTGATGGATGAAGTGGGAGATTCTATCAGAATGGATGTGAGGGTTTTAACTCCTGCTTTGTAAATCATGCAGGAAATCCCAGTGTAAACTAAGCCACTGCCTGTCACAAAAGTTAAAATATCACAAGCAGAGTGGTAACCCCCCAGTTAAATTGGCTTTTTGTTGCTGTTGATCAAATTTCTTATAATCCTTCCCACTTGTTTTGTCTAGTGCTGCATTAGCGATGAAAGGCATTGGGATTTATTAAAAGAACGTAAAAGCAGATCAGAACAAAATAAAACAGCCCAGAAGCTCATGAGCAGGGAAAAGTATATATTGTCTTTCTGTGTGATCTTGTCAATGATCACAATTGCCGTGGAAGTCATGTGGGTGCAGAGCTGTTTGACACTTACCAGCAGCAACCCTGCATTTTTTTTACTGGACACTTGGAGTTTCTTTCCTGGGAAACAAAAACACCCATGGCCATCAATTTGCAAAAAATCTGTCTGAGTTTCCCATTCTGTAATGAAAAAATAAAAAAAAAAAAGAACAGAAAAGGGAAAAATAAACAGAAAAACAAAAATAAAAAGATAAAGAAGAATAAACAGAAAAAGAAAAATAAACAGAAAAATAAACAGGAAAAGAAAAAGAAAAGGAAAAAGAAAAATAAAAAAGAAAAAGAAAAAGAAAAGGAAAAAGAAAAAGAAAAAAGAAAATGTAAAGAAAAAGAAAGAAAAAAGAAAAAGATAATCCTTCTCTTTCATCACTAAAGTAAAAAGTAAAAAGAAAGGTTTAATTTCGTAAGTTTTGTATAGGGACAAAAATCTCATAAAGTGGAATCGAAGTATGTCATCTTTTTTGTCTTTTTTTTTTAAGTGATCCCTCTTAACTCCCAAAGTTGCAGACTTGCATCCTTACAGGATTTTCCCCTCAGTATTCCTTCAGGGTGGGCCCCATACATTAGACAGAGCACAGCCCCAGCCTTTAAATTAAAGCTGACATGTATCTTTTCAGACTACCTCTTATAGCTATATATTTTCTACCTGCTATAGGAAGTAGTTTCACCTTCTGAGAGGTTTTCTTCTTCTCATCCCTGAGACAGTAATGCATTCATGTACACTGAAGCATCTGGGTCAGGTTGAATTCCAGTAACAATTTGTCATTCAAAAAATGTATAGATGCATTAAAAAATAGCTATGAGTTCTCTTCATCCATTAGAGGAAATCACAGGGACTGTGGCCTCTCGTTCAGTAGATTTTAAGCACTGGCAGACACATCCAGATTTTGTTTTAAAGAAACTATCAAATGCTGATTGTTAGCATTTATGCCTTGTAGTTTTAGTAATTTATAGTGAGATTGATAAAAGAAGGCAAAGAAGAGGTGGCAGAAAGATCTTGGTTATTTAAGCCAGCCAGAGAGGGCTTGGAGGAGAGACAATTTCCTTCTGTGAATAAGATCTGAGCAAACAAGGGAACACATATCACTGAATAAGCTTTCCCTTGGGAGGAAGAAAAGCTCTTTAAGCACAATAACTGCCTCTGAATAAATTTAAACTGGAAATCATAAGTCTACCACCACCACGGCAGCGGTGTTCTAGAATAAGCTTCCAGCTGGAGCTGAAGGAGCAACTGATCCAAGTAATTCCTAGGACAGAGCTAGATGATTAATTTATGAAGGCATTACCTAAAGCATGGCCAGTGGTGATCCAGGGACTGGCTTTAAAGAGGAACCTTCCAGCCCCATGTTCTTAGGAATAGTGCCCTAAGACAAGAGCTGTCTCTACCCACTAGGGCATTTCTCATTTAGTATTTTAAGAACAGAATAATCAGTAATGAGTGTAGCTGTTAAGTCTAAAACTCCCAGGGTAAGATAACACAGGAGGTGGGCTGCACTTTCTCTTATCAGTACTAATCTTATGCCAGAGAGATACTACTGATTTTGATGGAATCTTCCTTGTCTGAGGATGTATGATTGGGAAAAAAAAAATCTTAAAAGTTATTAGAGTTTTTCCATTGTCCTAAAAAGTTCTGGAAAGGAGACAATGGGACAAGCAATATCTAAGTTCTCTCGTTTTTAATAGCTGTCTCCTATTATAACTTTCCTGAATACTTCCCAAGTATTTCTGGCTTAGGCTCCTCCTAATTGCCCCTTGGAAATTCAGGGAAGTGTGGCTAAATCAATTTTTAAAATATAACCAATCCTGTGTTATGTGCTTGTAGCTCAAGCTGCCACAAAGGAATGAAATTTCAGAGTGTCTTATGACTGTGTGCACTATTATGTCTTGTCTTGATGATACATTGATATGGTTTGCAACTGGTTGAATGGTTTATTAAAGCCTTTCAGCCTGTGTTGTATCAGCACATCACTCATTACCGACACTTCAGGAGCCATCAGCCCTGCAAACAGGGCCTGAGTAATGAAGACCCTTCTTTTTCTGGTGTGAATACAGAGAAAGAGAAATCATCATTCAGGGTCTTGTTCCAGCAAGAGGGGGGCACTTGAATTGCTTATAATGAAGTTTCTGAGCACCATTAGACAAGAAACTTAGCTTTGTCTTACAACATGGGTTTCAATGGCTGTGATTAAACTATGTGGCAAAAAGCTCCATGGCCATAAAGAGATCTGTTCCAGTTCCACAGTTATCAACTGATCAAGAGCGTCAATGGAGTACATCATACTTCTGAAACACCAGTTTTCTCCCAAAGGATTCAGAAATGGTGCATACCAAAGTCCTCTCCTCCCAGGTCAGTGTCAGTTTGGGACCAAGGTATGCACCCTCCACATATAGGCTGAACGGTACAGAATAATTAGTGTGGACCCAACCAGTATCACCATGGAGATCTCACAGTTGTCTCCATGATATTTACTGGTATTTTCCACTCATCATGGGTGTGAACAGGAATGAAAGACAGGCCTTCTACTTTACAGAAAGTGAAAAAGAAAACATGCAGCACATTTTAAGTTCATTAAGTGATTATTTTTAAATCTTTACATTAGCTGTATAATAGCTTTTTGTCAAGCAGTAAATCTCCTCTGTTATGTATTTTTGTATCATTTGTTACTGCCCTGTAACTGTACCTAATAATAAATATAAGCAGGTGTTTTATTCAGGCTTTAGTTAAATAATAGACACAATTGGACTTAAATGTAAGAAAAAGAGTTTTTGTGGTGAGAGTGATCAAACATTGAGCATGTTGCCCAGAGAGGTAGTGGAGCTGCCATCCTTGGAAATGTTCAAACCCTGACTGGAAATAGCCCTGGGTAAGCGGCTCTAGTGACCATGCTTGATGGGGTTGGACTAGAAGATCTCCAGAAGTGCCTTCCAGCCTCAGCAATTCTGTGGTTCTGTGATGTTAAAGCAGATACATAATAAGCTGTACCACCAGATGCTAATGTACAAAGTACTAGGATTTCTCCTTGTTGATGTGAGTGGGAATTGAACAAGATCATGGGCGGTGTGCAGCCTTGCCAGGAAACCTAAGATGTGCTTTGTTAGATGTGTAGTTTTAATAAAAGCATTCTTTCTGTGAGATCTATTTTTATTTTCAATAACTAAGGGGCACTTCCCACTTTTTCAATTGAATTGCACACATTTTCTCTTACTGCAGTTCTCCATATTTTTCTGTGGTACCAATATATACCAATAAATATAGTTCTCTAAGGCAGACCATATAGAATAACAGCTTACTGTAAGAGAAACAACAGTTTTTATCTCTTAGAGGAGAAGCAAATGCAAAAGAGACTGGAACATCATACATGATATGTAGATTTTATAAAATAATTAATAGAAGACTTGAAATATATATTTGTGGCAATGCATCAGTATTAGAGTTTTACATTTTCCAGCTTTCTTTATTTCTCGGTGGATTTTTTTACTGCAGCAGCAAATAAAAATAAAAACTGCTTAAATAAGTAGCTAATGAAAACGTAGCCATCTTAAAAACAATATTGGTTTGTTGGGGTTTTTTTCCAGAAAGCTGAACTGTAGGACATCTGTTGTTCTACTCTCTGCTATCTAAGAATGAAAACATTTTTACTCTTTACTAGACTGATTTTAGAAATAGTTCACGAAATATACTTGATAAATAGTGATAGCTTCTGGGGAAAAAATTAGATTTGGGGCATTGCTCATTTTAAAATCACAGTGTCTTAGAATAAAGCTGGAATAATTGCTCTGTCAGACTGGTTTCCTTCTATTTTGGAGGTCTCATAGTGCATTTTAGCTGGTCTTAAATTGTTCTTTTTAGAATTCACAGAAAATTTCAAAGATATTTAGATCAAACCCAGGTCATGGCTATTAGCTCCATTTTATACCATTCGAACATCATAATAACTAGTATTGAGTAGTTCTTGCACAGGTGGAACAGGGATTTGAGAGGTATCTGAACTCCTATGGGTTCCTATTGAAGATCTCATATTTTTGATAGGCTGTCCAAGGTCAAAGAATAGGAAAAAAGTTGGGAGTGTATTGCCAAGCATATAGCTTACATCACCATAGCAACTGTAAGTCAAATTACAGATACTTTGCGTATGACTTTAAGCATGTTATATTAGTGGTGTGTGTGTGTCTTAAATTTCTTTAGTTTTACACCGTGACAAACTCGGTGTCTGCACCATATATTTCACAGTGTAAGGGCAGCCAGGCCCTGTGTTTTGAAGTTCCAGCTGGGTGTTCTCAAGAAGTGATGGCTATACCTCAGAAGTTTCAATAGGTTGAGAAGGTTTAGATAAACATCCCAACGATTTCTTTAACCATCTGAATCTCCCAAGCCTATGAAACCAGACTAGAAATTTTTCAAGATATGAGCTGATTTGTAAAATTTGCATAATTTTTGCCTCTTCTTACAAATTCTGCTCACATTTCCTTACCCATAAAATATTTCCCTAAGTCGATGGAATGGCAAAGGTATAAACAAGGAATGATTCTGAAGCACAAACTTGACCTGCAATTGTAAGTTCCAATAGTTGACATTCAAATTTTTTGACATTTTAAAAGGTTCCGGTGGGCTCAGTTCTGGGTTGTGCAAAGCCTCTCCTCTAAGGTAGTTAGTGATTAGACAGCAGTGGTGTGCAGTACGATAGGGCAGCTAAAGAAATGGCTGAATGAAGGACTGAAGAATATCACTCTATTTGTTTCTTTTTTGACTAGGACAAGACATAGCAGAATCTAGCTCAGGGTGAAAAACTGAGGGGCTCCTGTTTCCCATGAAGATAAGAATCACCCTGAGAGCCCAAATACAACCATATCTTCAGTTTGTCACTTTTGAAAACACATACATCAGCAGCTTCCAGATGGTTCAATGTCCACGTGGAGACCAGTA